>NC_041399.2:32372554-32645054 GCF_900747795.2 Erpetoichthys calabaricus
TGAATTGAACTGTATCGTGGCACAGATGTTACTGCTTTCTCCTCCCTGTTGCAAGGGCCTGAATCATTTCTTAACCCGGTTAATATCTGTGTGGATTTTTTGATATTCTCCCTGTATCTGTGGGTTTTTTTCCACCCAAGTATTAACATTTCCTTCTCCAAACTGACACGAGATGAATGAGTGTTTACTTGTGTATGTGAGTATGCACTGCAGTTGTTACATGTTCCATGAAAGTTTGGTTTCTATTTTGTGCCCAGTTCTACCAAGAAAGACTTTGCCTGACTTTAATCTAGTTATGGAGCTTAGGGGACAAAAACGGACTGATATACAGATCTGAAGCGTGCAAAGTCTACATAAAGCAGATGTTTAAAAGGCATTTGAACAGGATAGATATTTCAGAATAACAAAGCCTTCTAATACAGCTCTGTATCAAGGCTTTAAAAAGAATAAGTCTTTTAGAGTAACATCTAGGTATGTTTGTATAATACATATTGCCTCTGTGAATTGCAAGTGCAACATTCTTTCCTTCCATTGTCCACATATTTTCAGCAGTGTTTCTCTGGATAATTTTAACTTGCAATTTGCAAGCTTTTATGTACACTATAATTTCATCAGCAACTTTCTCTCAGTTTAACTAACAGCAAAACAGAATCTGTGAGTTTTCATGATGGTTCAAATATTTGGACTTGAGGAGAATATGCACACTGACCGAGACTGTGCCATGGATTTGATCTTAGTCTCCAATAGCATTAAGGTTGCTGCATTAACCATTGTGCCCCTGTGTATAAAAATTAATTTGTATATGATATTAAAAGAGAGCATGGATTTTAGATGTGAAGTTAGCATTTATTATATATTTTCTTCTTTTTCTTTTGGCTGCTCCCGTTAGAGGTTGCCACAGCCATTCATCTTTTTCCATGTCTTCCTGTCCTTTGCATCTTGGTCTGTTACACCCATCACTTGCATGTCCTCTTTCACCACATCCATAAACCTTCTCTTAGGCCTTCCACTTCTCTTACCTGGCAGCTCTATCCTTAGCACCCATCTCCCAATATACCCAGCATCTCTCCTCTGCACATGTCCAAACCAACACAATCTCACTTCTCTGACTGTGTCTCCAAAACATCCAACCTGAGCTGACCCTCCAATGTACTCGCTCTAATCCTGTTGATCCTCGTCATACCCAATGCAAATCATTTATTATTTATACTGTGTATATATATATATATATATATATATATATATATATATATATATATATATATATATATATTCTCCATTTACTTCTACTTTCTTCATCTGACTCCATTGTCTTCTTTACCCTTTCTTTGGCATTATTCATCTCAGCATCCAAATAAAATCAGTGCACTGAACATGTAGAATGTTAGCTACCTGAAGGCTGGTATGCTTTGCTTCCTAGACAATGCTAAAGGTTAACTAGAAAAGCATCTTAGCAGCTCCATTCATCCATAATGTGACTCCATTAGTGTGACTCACTGTGCAGTGGGTGCTGCATGTTTACTGAGTGAGCCATCAGAGAGCATGTTAGGAATGTAGGCTTGAACTATTAAAGATATGAAGTATGTGAATTACTTTTGCATGTTTTTTTTCAATGTCTAAAGCATGCATATTTGATAAGTATGCACTATGCTGCTTTCTTTGTGTCTCAACAAGATTTCATTGACGTACATAGATTTTTTGTTTCTCATATGTCACAGAAAGAAAGCACTAAATGTCACTTAATCTGTAAATTCAATAGGCAGTGCTGTAGTTTTGCAGTTATTGACTTTGAATATATAATTTAAAGATTCCCCAAATTGTATAGATTATGCAGTGTTATGTACATGTTTTCATCCATCAATTCATCCATTGTGTCACATGGAGTCGTAGGCTATCCTAATTGCAACAAGCATAAAGTGTAAATATGAGTAAACCACTCAGTCCATCACAGGGAACATTCAAACACAAAATTATACTGACACAAGTAAGCCCGCGATTCGCTAGCGAGTTGGAAATCCAAGAATGGCAATCAGTTTCTGTTCCGTCCGATATCTGGATGGATGACATATCATAGAGGGTGGGTGTGTCTGGGGAAATGTCATTTAATTCAATAAGCATATCTGTACTAAAGCGTTTTCGTTTTGTGGAGACGTGACTCTGTTGCCTTCACTGACACCGACTGCTTGAACAGGTTGTGTTGTTTGGGCGCCACCTACTGACTCTGGGAAGCCGCTGCTTTTGACCCTGGGGCGTGCGCCACGGCGCAATATGCGCCTCGGTGGGAAGCCGCTGTGTGAAGAAATATCATGGAGGGTATATGCAGTGGTGTGGGCGGTCGCGTCCGGGCGGCTGTACAACCTGGCGTGCACGCTTTACCTCAGGTATAGTTCACAGGTCGTAGGCATGGTAAAGTTTCCATTTAATTCACTAACCCTATTTGAACTAAAGCGGTTTGTTTGTGTGAGCCCCTTTGTTCATTGTTTGTATCCATGACTGTACAGGTTGTGTTGTTTGGGCGCTCACAGGTTGTGTTGTCTGGGCGCCATTTACTGACTCTGGGAAGCTGCCACGTTTTCGGAAGCCGCTGTGTTTGACTCTGGGGTGGGCGCCACGGCGCAGCACGTTGTGTTATTTGGGCGCCACCTACTGACTCTGGGAAGCCGCTGTGTTTGACACTGGGGCGGGCGCCGCCACGTTTTGGGAAGCCGCTACGTTTGACTCTGGACTCTGGGGCGGGTGCCAAGGCCGCAGTGCGTATGCGTCTCAGTTGCGTCCGCCGTGCATAAATTTGGACTCTGGGGCGGGTGCCAAGGCCGCAGTGCGTATGCGCCTCGGTGTGTCCGCCGTGCATATATTAACTGTGGTTTAGTAAGATAGATACACTGGGCCAATTGATTATTCACAGGTAACTTAATAAGCCACAGTTCCCACAGAATTCTGGTTTAAGTATGCAGAAAATGTTTGTATTTAACCTATTCTTATGTTGAAAGTGTAGTGCTTTTTGCATGCAATACAACTTACTTAGATTTTCAAAGAGTCTTTAGTTAAATTTAATATCAGAGACTAAATCTGAATCTAGACGTTTTTGGCATCACAAGTAACTTACAAAATTCAACTTCAAGTTGGTTAGACAGCCAAAGACAAAGAGGACAGGTAGAGTATTTCACATGAGTTGACATCATTAGTGAAGTACTTCTGGGACTTGGACTGTTACTGTTTTTAATTTGTATTAATGATTTATATTCAGATTTACAAGATTTACAATAGCCAATAAGTTCTAAGACTGCTGCTGTTAAGGCAATCCTTCGGTTTCTGCATGTTACATGTAACAGTATAATAGGTCTGTCAATAGTGCCAAGAGTTTATTTGCTGAGCAGTGAAAGTGTTTAATGATTTTTTGGACATTAACGCAAGTAAGACCTTTTATCAGATTTATTTTTTAAATTACAGAGCAACATTTCATTCATGTGTTTAAATAAAGAGGCTTCTGTTGTAAAGTAACTTTATTTTGTACACTATATTATTGTGTTTTTGAGTATTTACCATCTCTAGATACTAAGGTTTTATAACAGGCGTCTCTAAATGGAACAACTATAGCAGTAATTGGAAATTGATCATTGCACAATATTATTCCACATTACTGAGCAGGATGAGTGGAAAAAGTGCAGGGCTGTTTTTTTAGCGCACGACTTCAAGGGAGTAATCGATTACTTTCACTGATTTCTGACAGCAAGTTGGCACAAATGTCAACATCAGTTGTAAGCATTGATATTTTGTTTTCATAGACTACCTTTCTCATATGGGGATTATTGGTTATAAACTTCACAGAGTGTGCAAAACTAGAGATTAGCCTATTACATTGTGTGAGCTGAGTTCTTATTTTATAAGCAGTGAAATTTGTATACTTTTGGTATTAATGCTGATTTTTTCCTGTCGAATTTGTTATGGTCAACACATCTTATATAATTGAACTTTCACTGTGTTAGATGGTCCACGGAGTATGGAAACCTTGGATCTTTTATCCTTACACTGGTACAGACCCTCACATTTAACTTTATATCTCACAATTTTTTTCTTAATATTTATGAACATAGTTTTGATTATTTAAAGAAGACTTTGAGTTTGCAGTTGATAGGAAATGTTTGTATTTTTTAGTTTGAAGGTACAATGAGAGTGGTCTATTAAGAGCTGACATTTTGTCTTTGGTTTTGTGGTAGTGTTAAAGCAACTGGAGATGGGGATGAGCGGCATATCTATTTCATATTTAACAGTTTTTGAATAACCAGATTATCATTGTTCTATACAGTGAATTTTGCACAGTTATGCTGTGCAAAAAATAAGTTATGTTGTATTGTTGTACTATGAACTCTAGATGGAGAACTTAGACAGAGGTGTTCATATGTTAATTAAAAAGCCATTTGCGGTGTCTCTTTTGTGTTTTCTTTTTTTATGTACTAGTATGTTATTTTATATATTTAGTTGTCTGAACTGGCTGAAATCTCTAGATTGCAAACATATAAGTTATCAGAATTTGGCATGAGACAAGCACCATCTCTGGCTGGATAGGAAGACAGTCCACCCCAGATTTACTCACACATATAACCTCACCCAACAGTTTAGAGCCAACATTTAACCCAACACACATGTCTTTGGAAATGAGGAGGAAAACATGTGCATACACAGGAAGAACATGAATATTCTACACAGTGTGTGATGGAACAAGTATTTGAGTCCTGTCTACTTTGAGTCTAATCACTACACTGCCTTGTAGCCTATACCCTAATGCAGTGGTTCTCAAAAGAAGTCCTGGCTGTAGGTTTTTGTTCCAACCAACTTTTATTCTGAATTGGATACATAGTCTCATTAAGCAAGCTGTTAAATTCTAGTTTCTGTGTTGTGATGTCAATGAATAAACTACAAAAATAGACTTGGTAAGTTTTTATTAGAATATACCAAGCATTTATGTATGTTGAATAGGACTAGTTTAGTGGATTTTTAAGATTTTCATCATCATCATGATTTCCATTTTGCTTATCCAAGAGTTCTGCATATTTAAAACAGTATTCACTATTTACTGGTTATTACTTACTATTTAGCTAATCCCTTCATCCTAAGCAACTTTCATTTGAGAGATACAATTGGTTGGAGCACAGGCAGGTGAAATGACTTGCTCATAGTCACAGGTTCAGTAGTAGGATTTGAACCCACAACCTCAGGGTCTGAAGTCCGAAGCCTTAACCACTGTGCCACATTGCCTACTTCTAATGAATGCCACTAATGAGTATGTTAGCATCATTCAGTGTCATGTGGCTATGTGTCTGCTCTTCTCGTTGTTAATTGTCATTTTTAGGACACAATTAAAAGAGCAAATGCAAATTCATTTGAAAACAACCAAGAGAAAAGTTAAGCATTTCAAGCTATGGCAAAAATAGAAATATTTCTAAATGTCTTATAAATATAAAAATTACACTGGTGTGGTTATTTGAATGCAGAATAAGAGAAAGAGAAAAAAGACCAGCTGATTAAATGAGGTCAGTTAGGGGATAAAATAACTCACTGATTGTGAAACTAGGTTTGAACAAAAACCAGTAACTACATGAGGTTACCAGGAAAAACTTTGTGAACCATTGCACTAATATATAAACATACACACTGGAGTATTTCTAATAAATCCTGTAAAATATCTGTGACTTCATATGAAATACAGGAAAAAAATAGAGTAGAAAATTAAGGCCAGAGATTTGAACTAAAGAGATCAGACCACGCATAACCAGCAGAGAACCCCCTGCCGCACTTGAGGGAGCTTTGTGTTGTGGGTGGCAGAGGTGTGAAGACCTAAAGATTGATAAACAGCCTTAAAAACCTAAGAACTTCTGAGACAGAAGATTCTTGTCTGACCAGAACTAAAACTGAGGCGCATATCAGGACTCAGCGAGACCCAGTGTGTGGGTAGAGTAAGATGATTTCTTTTTCTTTTCTTTTCTTTTCATTTTTTCCTTATACCAATTATTACCCAGATACCTGTAATCTGGTGGCCATACTAAAGTAACCCAAAATACTTCTGTCAGTGACTCCTCTGCATCATATTTGTATATTCTAGCCATTTGTAACCTATGCAGTTTTTAATTCATAGAAGTTACTTGGTATCCAGACCTATAGAGACCTATTGGCAATATGTATGAATTTCTTAAAAAATAGTTTTCAGTAGCACAGTAGGTAAGTTAGGAACTTCAATAACAGAAACCTATTCAACTTTCCTAGTAATTCAGTCACTATCTTTGGTTTAAACCTATACTTTTTAGTAATGACAGCATTTACAGATGTTAAGAACTTATCTTAAAGAGATCTAAGCGGGTGCTGGTAATGGAGCCATTTAAATAGACTTTCTGGTAACAGAGGAATTCAACTATAGGCAAGGGAAATCCTTCATTTTTCTGTATATAAGCATACTGTAATTGAGCTGTGTACATGACACACACTTTGACTAAGTTCATTTGACGTATATTCAGGACAAGACCTAAGTTGGAATCGATGTCATCAAGTACCTCCATCAGTATGTCATATGCTTGAGTAATGCTTTACACTCAAATTGTGTTACCAAAAAAATCTTAGCTTATTTGTCAGATAGTTTTAGATTACAGTTAACTCCACATCCTCTAATTAAATTATGCAAAGATAACACTCTATGGAGAAACATCCTTTCATGAAATATCTATTGTTTTATCTTACACTACTCTCCTAATCATCATCTTATCTTACTCATTTGGATGTAGTGAGAAGTCGAGCAAAAGAACACCTTTTATTGGCTAACTAAAAAGATTACAATATGCAAGCTTTCGAGGCAACTCAGGCCCCTTCTTCAGGCAAGATGTAATTACTTATACATATTTGCATATTGTAATCTTTTTAGTTAGCCAATAAAAGGTGTTATTTTGCTTTATTTCTCAGTACATTCCTAATGGCTAACACTGTACAACACCCTAGTATTACCCATTTGGATAAATTCTAATTCACTCTACATAAACCAAGCGTGGAAAGGATGTTTTATGTTATTCAAAATTGGAGAAAAAATAATTTTTCATTGTGAGGAGCAGTCCAAAGCTTTTCAAAATTTGGTAAGGATGTATAATTCTTTTCTAAAATAAACAATTTGAGCCTCTTTTATCCTATTGGATTTCTCAGCATATTATATGAACGGGATGTGTGTAGTGATTGTGGCGGGAGCCAATTTAGGGGCATGCATGTTGGTGGCACGGCGCGGGACAGGTAATGGTTATGTGCAGGCTTTGGGTACAGACGCACACATATGTGCTTCATTCTTATGGCTAAAGTGCCACACCCTGATGATAATAATGAAAGAAATACATACATCATTTCACTTTATTGTTTGCTGGAGTCATTGGAATTGCTGGATTAACTCTTTTGTGTCGGAACATGTTGTCGGGTGAGTTGTCACATGAGTATTTCACCCACACCGATACAGAGTAAGTGTGCAACAATATACAGTATAAGAGATGACTTCATACTGGGATTTCTGTTCACATAGCTTTCCAGAATGGTTAGGATGAGGGGTGCTTAGATCAATTTGATTTGATGTCAAACATAAATGTGTTGGAAGTAGCATTGATTGTATCTTTGATTGATCTGTGACTCATTCATGGTAATGAAATTTATAAAGTAAACAAAATTTTAAAAAAAATATCTTCTGAAAATACGATTTGCAAAAGCAGTGTTGCTTACCATGGAGATGATAAAGCAGATCTTGTGTGAATATTGAAGGGTGTCCATGATGGTCCCTAGGCAGGGGAAGTTACTCGACACTGGATTAAAGGACTTTCCATCATTTTAGTAATTATATATTTTTTTTTATTTCAGATGACATGAAATCTGTGGATGGGTTTTATAATCACATGAAAAATGATAATGAAAATCACTTCAGAGATTGCTATAAATGTATTTTATGGTGAGAGGGTTTAGTAAGCAAAACATTTAAAGGTGTGGCATGTTCTTAGTTTTAAAGTGAGTTGCAGGTGATACTATATTAGACCATGATGTTTTCATGGTTACTTTTAGTTTTGTTGAATGCTCCCATATAAAACAAATGCTTTAAAGATGAGATCTAACAGCTTATTGAAATTAACTTTACTACAAATTTAGACCACAATGTTTTTGAAAAATAGCATGTGGCATGCTTCATGCATCACAGACTGGGAGGCCAAAGCTTATCTCAGCATCATCAGGGGCCCCACTCCATAATTAGGCCAACTCACACACAACCACATGCACACAAGGCCAACCTAGAATCACCAGTTAACCTAAAACAAGCACATAAACTGCTGATACTGACCTGGGAACTGAGTACTAAATTCTGTGCCACTACTTTATCATCTTAAGAGACATTATCAAGTTAAGGATAATGAAATATACTCAGGCATAGTGTATTCACCGTAAAGTGGTGACAGCACAAGAGAGATAAACTGTGTTGCTCAGTGTTGCTCATAGTGCTGAGAAAAAGTGTTAAAAGAATGGCATCATTTGCTGAATATTTGATCTCAGGGGTGTGCAATACTTAACCTTTTTTGTTCTCTGCTTCCTCCTGATGTAGAAAACCACTTTGTTAAAGGGAAACGATGGTCCATCCACTTGTAGCACATCATCATACTAATACCAATGACGTGAGCTACTCAGATTAGTTACTTTAATACAGTCCTTCCCAATGAGGTGGTCGTATAAATGTTTATTTTTACAAATATTTTTCTTCCTTGCTTGTTAAGAAGAGAAGCAATCATTTAATTTAAAATTTCCGTGCGTATGTTTTTCTTAAGGGTAAGCAGCATCTAAGGAAATTTGATCCTGGAAACATAAGCAAACTGAAGGAAGTTGCTGACATGATTCAAGAATATTTTCATTGTAGGTGTGACTGGAAAAGGTTACACAAACAGCTTTTGTTCTCTTACATATATTTTTAGTGTGTATATTTTTCTTCTTTTGCTTAAAATGTTGTAAGTTTAAAGGGCTCTGTACTTACGGAAGGATGACTGTCTAACCCTATTTTATTTTACAGTATATCCTCTTATTACAAGTTTAGATGCACTATAATTTTAATGACCATGCTCATCTGCAACATTTCTGCTGAATCATCAGAAGGCGTTTTGGTTCATTGATGATGACGAAGTTCACAAACTGAGCTCTGCTGAGCTCCATATGTCCTGAAGCATTTTTGTTAGCGCAGTACTAAATGCTGAAGGGACTTTACCTTTGATGTTAAGAAGTTAAGAATAGCAATGACACTGTAGCGATAATTTCAAATCAACTTGAATGTACTTAGAGAGTGTATAATTTACAAAAATATCAAATTACCTAATATCACTCTGCATTCCCTTTCTGCTCCCTTTATAAAACTTGATTTTACATTGAAGAATATAATAATAATTCATTATATTTATACAGTATAGCACTTTTCTCAGTATTCAAAGCGCTATCCACACAGGGAGGAACCAGGAAGCGAACCCACAGTCTTCCGCAGTCTCCTTACTGCAAAGCAGCAGCACTACCACTGCCATCTGTGAGGATGATATAGTAGTGGGAAATTGTAATTTCAAGGACATGATGATTTAATATAAAGTTCAAAATTGCTAAAATTCAATGACATTTTCCATTGATATAAAATAAACATGTCTTAACATTTCATTCTTAAACTTCCTTTATCCAGTTCAGGATCCCATTTGGGGTTTTGGGACCTGTCACAAACAAAAACAATCTGTGGACAGGACATCAGTCCATTGCAGGGCCTGCTCATACACATATACACATTGCACTCACATTGGGCCAGTTTGGAGTGGATAGTTAACCTCACCAGCATGTCTTTGCAAGTGCAGAAGGAAAACCAGAGTACCTGGAGGCAACCCAACAGAGATATAAGAAGAATGTGCAAACTCAAACAGAAAATGACCAGGCATGGGATTTAGACCCACCATGTTGGATCTGTGAGGTGCCAGGATATGTCAATGTAAAACAACTGGGTCTTTTCTAATTCTAGGATATGGTACACTAATGTACAATGCAGACTTTTGAATTCCAGGACATGATACATGAATATAAAATTCAGAGTTTTATTTCTGGTAAATGATACCTGAATGTAATTTCATTTTTTTGAATTCTAGGTTTTTTGATGCATTGATTTAACTTTCAGATTTTGTAGTGGTTCTGTGATGTGATACATTAATATACAATTCTGATTTGTGAATTCTGGGACATAATACTGTAATAAAACACTTTTTTTAAAATTTCATGCCAATATTCAAGCTCTAAGAAATGATACATTAAAAAAATTAGTATTTTTTTAATTCTGGAAACACAATGTTTTAATAGAAGATGCTGTTTTTCTTATAAAAAAACAAAAGCTAGAACATTATGCACAAGTAACCAATGCTGTTTTTTGAATCATTTAAATAAAATGTATTTTAGGACATGATACATTAATATGAGTGTATGAGTAAATTGTCCCCTACTGAGCATAGTGCTGCGCGTCAATGTGTGTCAACACAATAATTCCTCACTTGATGAATTACTTTAAGTAAACGGTTGTTTTGCTTCTTTCCCTTTTTTCTTTTTTAGTATGATCTCATTTCAGTGCAATCAGATTGTAAATATTGTTTTGTTTTAAAGTGTGGTCTTTTTTTTTGCTAACCTTTGCCTTGAAAGCGGCATCTGCGTATAAACATGTCTATTGAGACGTGCTGCCCTGGAACTCAGTACTCTTCTTGTCCTATTCATCTTCCAGACAAGTGATCCATCTGGGCGAGAAGGCAGACAATAAACAGACTAACTCAGGCACCACTGCTCAGGACTGCAAGGATTCAAAGGCTGTCGTCTAGGAGCCCTCAAGTGAAGCACCCACGGCGGCCGCTGCATCCTTTGAAACTTGTCAACACGCAATAGGGTGGATGTGTATGAGGAAATGAATGACTAGATACCATTATTTGAGTCTATGTGAAGACAACACTATCCTAACACAAATCAATAAATAAGTAATGCATGACAGTCTTTAAAATGTGGGGAATTCAAATGAAACAAAGAATTCCCCATTTTATGTCATCAGATCATGTTTTTAAAGATACCTGCCAAGCGACAGAGCAAAAGCAAGAAAGCATCATGTTAATGAAATTATCAGTTTAATAGTGGAGACAGTGCTAGTAAATCGAGACCATTAAAGTAAACTGTAATACCAATAAGGATGAAATGGTTTTATTTTTATTTTAGTGTAGGATAATTTCATCTTTTTTGTTCCTTTTTTTAATAAATGATAATGCTTGGATATTCTAAAGTTAACCAATGACCGTGCTGTGAGAGTTGTAGTTGTTGTCTTCATATACAGTCATCCAGCTTATCTTTTATGCTGACATTAAGCATTCTTCATTCTATATGGATATGTATTTTTTTGCAAAGTACAAAATGCCATATTTAGAATTTGTTTGCTAAAAAAATGTTGACATAAAAATGCTTAATAAACCATGAACTGATGTTAGAACTGATCAATAGAGGCTCTCAAACAAGCAGTTATGGCATTTGAGTTTTATGAACCTGTTCTAACAACGGAGGCGTCTGGCCTCTGCTTAACATATTCCCCCATTTCTCCTCCTCTTTTGTGTGTGAAACACATCTACACCCATTCTGTGTGTTGTATTGACCCACCTTTTGCATCAACTGAGTGTTTTTAATAACTGCATTCTGAGGTGGAAGAACTTCACAGGCCCAGAAACAGAAGACTTGAAAGCAAGAAGTACCAGATTGTATTAGAGGAGCCCTGTAAATGAACTCTGGGGTTCTGAAATGGCCAAATGCAGTAAAACCACGTCAGTTCATGTTTAACTTGTCTCTGTGTGATTTCTTTCTTGTTTTTTCAATGCGTTTTTTGGGGTTACACATAACAGGGCTCATGTCTCATTTCTTATATTAGTCTGTCATTCCTTTAGATTTTATTGAATATCAATCCATTTATTCATTTTCTTTTTGTAGTGGAAAGTCACATAGGAAACCAGGTCCTATGCTGGTAGAATCTTGTGGATGGATTGGAGGCCTTGCATGTGCAGCGCACTGTATCAAGTAACATTTGGAAATGAATGTGAAGGAGTCACCAGTAGAAACCTATGTGAAAGGAAAATGCAAACTTCCAGTCACAAAAGTAACTGCAACCAGCAATCGAACCAGAATCCAACCAATGTGAGCAAATCTGGGCACATCAAATGAATAAAGGAATATATTTATTATACATTTATAATAACTATACATAGTTTTTCACATTGTTAATACTCCATAATGTTCCCGGCAGTGACTCTGAACAAGTGAACACATCTGGGTCTCTTATAGAATAATGTATGCTGCTAAATTTCTCTTTTTGGCCAGCATGAGCTTGATTAAATGAAAAAAAAGTCACAAATCCAAGACATTTTTAATTTAACAGTTGAATATTCAGATTGCAACCCCAGATTAATTAGGCAAGGTCTGTGTTACTTTTTCTTACAAAGGTCAGCTTTATAGTAGCTTGAAATGACTGTCACCAGATATATTTAAAATACGATCACAACTCTTTATATCACTCTTCTTTGCAAATTAGGAAATCTAAGAGTGACTTTGGATGACTATCCTTTTACTGTTGGCCCAGTCCTGACATTTTTACATAAGATCTGTTCTTTTTTTTTACTGCTTATGCCATTTCTTGTTCATGATTTTGTTCTTTCCAGATGGAGAGTACTGCAGGCCTGTGCTAGATGGGATACTTGTGCATTCTGTCTAACTCCTCAAGTTCATCCAGAACACTGCTGTCCGACTAGTCCCTTGCTATAAATTGCTTTCCCGTCTCCAGTGGATTCCTGCAGATTGCAATTTAGTTCATAGCTACTTTTCTGACCTACTTGTCCCTGCAAGGCTCTGCTCCTAACTTTTTCCTTTTCTTGGTCTTTCTATTAGTCCTTCCTAGAAGCCTCCATTTAGCATTGGTCTGTCTAATAATGTCCCTAATCTCGTTTTAGGCTAACTAAATATCTATCATGTTCCTCAGTTTGTTGCTGGTAAACTGTGGTACACCCTTCAGTGGATAACCCAAACAGCTAAGAGGTGCCATCCCTTCAAAAAACTTTCCCTTAGATTCTCACATCTCATCCAAGCGTCACTGTTAATGTCTACAGGTATATCTGACTATCTTTCCTCATTTTAGTATGCATTTTTCAATGTTTCTAATTGTTTATGGAGCAGTAAACTTGTTGTACTCAGCTAAGTTTCATGTTCTGGCCAAACACTGTAAAACACATGGATCAATTTTTATCAGAGCCCTGCATTATAAAGGATAATAACAATACTAGAAACTACTACAACAGGCAGATCCCCCAACTGGGATTGGTTCCCACCTTACAGCCATGTCTGTCAGGATAGGCACAGTCTTCTTTGATGCTGAACTGGCTCATCAGGTTAGAAAGTGGATGGGTGAGATAACAATAACCAAGTGATCATTCAGAAAATAGCAGTAAAAGTGTAAAAAATATAAGGCATTGACTACATTTTTCAACGAGTATAGACATAGATTGAATGATTTTTATTTTAGATTCCTACTTAGCTCATCATTTGTGACCACATCGTTTTTGGCATTTGGGTTTGTTTGTAACCAAACAAAACAAAAAACTGAATTTGAACTACAATTGGTTACCTTCCCATATACTGCTAGGCCTCAGGCTAATATGGGGCTTCAGGACTACTCTATCTTTATTTATAAATTGACTATAGAATAATTTAAAGGAATGTTGGGTTATGTTATGCTATGTTATGTTATGGCAGTAGAAGATTTTTTTTCACAGTAACTCCTTTTATAATACTTTATGAAAAATAATGTGTACCTTATTCAGAAACATTTATTTGGTGAGTTTGAGTAACACAATAAATCGGAAAAAGGCACAGTAAATTACAAGTGACAAGTCATTTTATATTTGAAAGTAAAAATCCATACAATTTACAATTGCTATTTATTTTAATTCATTTGTACATTCATTTATTAACATTTCTTTGTTCATCTTCTAAATTTCTTTGTGTATTAAATAGGAGCAGGCAGGTATCCTAGCAGCACTGGGCACAGAGGCCAACCATGGTTGAGATGCCAATCCATTGCTGTACAAATACATTCAGAATAGAGCTGTTTAGAGTTGCCAGTTACCCTGACCTGCATTTTTTAGGTATGGGAGAACTTCATAGGAAACCCAGGACAAATTCCACATGTCACTTATAACTGAAGATGTATTTGCAGCCTCCTTCACAATGTCAGATCTGAAGATAATTTCTAATTCTATTGTTTATTGCAACATTAATAATAATACAATTTGATTTGTATACATCAGTCTTAATTACAGTCATATGAAAAAGTTTGGGAAGCCCTCTCAGCCTGCATAATAATTTACTTTCAACAAAAAAGATAACAGTGGTATGTCTTTCATTTTCTAGGAACAAGTGAGTACTGGGGTTATCCGAACAAAGATTTTTAGTGAAGCAGTATTTAGTTGTTTAAAATTAAATCAAATGTGAAAAACTGGCTGTGCAAAAATGTGGGTCCCCTTGTAATTTTGCTGATCTGAATGCATGTAACTGCTCGATGCTGATTACTTGCAACACCAAATTGGTTGGATTAGCTCGTTAATCCTTGAACTTCATAGACAGGTGTGTCCAATCATGAGATATAAAGGTATTTAAGGTGGTCAATTGCAAGTTGTGCTTCCCTTTGACTCTCCTCTGAAGAGTGACAGCATGGGATCCTCAAAGCAACTCTCAAAAGATCTGAAAAGATTGTTCAGTCTCATGGTTTAGGGGAAGGCTACAAAAAGCCATCTCAGAGGTTTAAACTGTCAGTTTCAACTGTAAGGAATGGAATCAGGAAATGGAAGGCCACAGGCACAGTTGCTGTTAAACCCAGCAGGTCTGGCAGGCCAAGAAAAATACAGGAGCGGCATATGCAGGATTGTGAGAATGGTTACAGACAACCCACAGATCACCTCCAAAGACCTGCAAGAACATCTTGCTACAGATGGTGTATCTGTACATCGTTCTACAATTCAGCGCAGTTTGCACAAAAAACATCTGTATGGCAGGGTGATGAGGAAGAAGCCCTTTCTGCACTCACACCACAAACAGAGTCGCTTATTGTATGCAAATGCTCATTTAGACAAGCCAGATTCATTTTGGAACAAAGTGCTTTGGACTGATGAGACAAAAATTGTGTTATTTGGTCATAACAAAAAGTGCTTTGCATGGCGGAAGAAGAACACTGCATTCCAAGAAAAACACCTGCTATCTTCTGTCAAAAATAAAGAAACCTTAACCTTAATGCTGTGTGGCTAGTTCAGGACTGGGGCCCTTGTTAAAGTCGAGGGTTGGATGAATTCAACCCAATATCAACAAGTTCTTCAGGATAATGTTCAAGCATCAGTCACGAAGTTGAAGTTACGCAGGGTTTGGATATTCCAACAAGACAATGACCCAAAACACATTTCGAAATCTACAAAGGCGTTCTTGCAGAGGGAGAAGTACAATGTTCTGGAATGGCTGTCAGTCCCCTGACTTGAATATCATCAAAAATCTATGGGATGATTTGAAGCAGGCTGTCTGTGCTCGGCAGCCATCAAATTTAACTGAACTGGAGAGATTTTGTATGGAAGAATGGTCAACAATACCTCCATCCAGAATCCAGACACTCATCTGTTATATTTGCAAAAGGAGGCTCAACTAAGTATTGATGTCATATCTCTGTTGGGGTGCCCAAATTTATGCACCCGTCTAATTTTGTTATGATGCACTTTGCATATTTTCTGTTAATCCAATAAACTTACTGTCACTGCTGAAATGCTACTGTTTCCATAAGGCATGTCACATATTAAAAGGAAGTTGTTACTTTGAAAGCTCAGCCAATGATAAACAAAAATCCAAAGAATTAAGAGGGGTTCACAAACTTTTTCATATGATTGTATACTACATAGCTCACACAGAGAGGTACATGCTACTAGGTGCCTAAAATATCAATTGTTAAGAAATGTCAATGTGCACAAAAAGGTACAAATTTACTGCACACAGGTAAGAGTTATGATTGATACAGACTTTTAAAAAACTCCGTTAGGACAAGAAGGCCACAAAAAGGAAGATCAAATAGAGCAAAGTTGTCTGACTAGCAAACTCAACCTCTCTACTTGATTTTTGAAAATGTTTTTTGAGTTTGGAACAACTATGTGTCTTCCTAGAGCTAGAGAAAGTTAGAGCTGATTGAGCAGTCACTTGAAGGGCTTTGGTAAGAGAGGTGACCAAGAACCTGAACTTCAGAGAATCTGTGTGGGGATGGTAGAAACTTCCAGAAGGACAACCACTACTGCAACACTCCACCAATCTGGGCTTTATGGAAGAGTGTCTAGAGAACACAGGAAAGCCCACTTGGAGTTTGCAAAAAAGCACCTAAAGGATTCACAGACTATGAGAAATTTTATTGGCAACTCTGATGAAACCAAGACTGAAATGAACAGTGTCATGTCTGGAGGTAACCACACACCACTCATCATTTGTGCAATGCCTTTCCAACAGTGAAGCATGGTGGCGGCAACATCAAGCTGCTGGGTTGTTTTTCAATGTCAGGGACTGGGAGAGTAGACAGGACTTAGGGAAAGTTGAATGGAGCTATGTACAGAGGTATCTTTAATGAAAACCTGCTTCAGAATGTTCTGGGCCTCAGACTGGGATGAAGGTTCGCCTCCTACAGGACAAAGCACAAAGCAAAGACAACACAGGAGTGACCTAGAATCAACTCAGCTGAATGTCCTTGAGTGGTCCTGCCAGATCGCAGGCTTGAACCCAATCAAACATTTCAAGAGAGACCTGAATATGGCTGTCCACTAATGGTATCCATCTAACCTAACAGAGCCTGAGGGAATCAGCAAGGAAAATGGTAGAACCTGCCTGAATCTTGGTGTGCAAAGCTTATCGCATCATGCCCAAAAAGACTCCAGGCTGTAATCGCTGCCAAAGGGGCTTCAATGAAGTTCTATGAAAAGGATCTGAATGTTTGTGTCAGTGTGTTATTTCTGTTTTTTAATTTTTAAAAAATTAAAAGAAAATTCTAGAATCCTGTTTTTGCATTTTAGGATACTGAAAAAAATTAAATGATTTTAGCATAAGATTGCAACACAATAGAATGTGAATAAAGTGAAGGGGTCTGAATACTTTCTGAAGGCACTGTGTATTGTCATAATATAATGTTAATAATAATTTGTATTTGTTTGGTTGTTTGTTCAGCCTAACTTTTGTGTTTGTATATTCTATTTATGTATGTATGTGAGGGATTCCAGTCCATCGTAGGTCACATTCGTGCATACAGACACATTCACACTTGGCCATATTTACCTCTCTGTCTCTCTCTACCAGTCAGTAAAGTAAGATGCACATCTGTGTCATGTTTGGTAAAACCTGAGTGACAGCAGAACATATTAATTTAACATATAACATAATAAAAATAATGATAATATGACTCCTAATAAAAACACTAATTAACCACCAAAAGTTACTTCTTCATAGAGCAAGTGAAATGTTATTACACACCATCTACCAGATATAGGTTACAATGTAGGACATTGCCCCAGGGAAGGGATAAGTCTGTGACGAGGCACACCTATGTCATTTAGTGTCACTCTGAACCTAATGATTTGTTAAGAATGTAAAGTTTACCAAAGAGAGGAGGCCTTCCACTCCACCCAGTTAAATTGATCCACTCCAGCCATTTCTATTAAAGGAAGTGTGATGTCTATCGAAGATGACATGATGATGCAGTGGATGTTATTATTATGATATTCTTGACTGATGCCTATATTCAAGGTGACTTATAGATCAGTATTCAATAGAACCATTTACACGTTTTTGTTGTTTAACCGTCCAGTGTCCCACCGACTACACCATTCTATGGTTAATGCTGATGCCATGTAGCGCCATGATTTAGTTCTTAACCTTTTTTTTTCCCACATGACTGTGTAGCTTTTTCTCAGGCTACTTTGATTCTCAAGTAATTTAATCTTAATGGGTTTATCTTGTCATCATTTTATGTTAATCAGATTGAAATTACATTTGTTGTGCTGTTTGGTTTTAATTTTTCTTGTCATTTACAAGTAGGTGAACTCTTGACTAATTATTCTGAGACTGCTCTAAGTAAAGAGTAGTACACACAATTAAATTAAAAAGAATTTCCTATTGAATCCTATGTGTATCTAAATTAGATTAATCAGTAACTCTAAAACTTCCCTGTATGTGTGAGTGTGCACTATAATGGACTGGTATCACATGTAAGTTTGGCACCTGTCAGCTCCTTGTGACCTTTTGAGATAAAACTGAATTCAGGAAACGGATGAGATGGATACAGAATAAAGCCTGGAACCTGAAACTTTAACAACACAATTATCTGCTTCTGTGGAGATGCATATTTGGGAGAGGATGAGGCATATTTCTCATTCTTGCAAGTCTGGTCCTTTGGAAAAGGGAATGATCCTTCACACGCCAGTTGGAGCGTTTCACCATCTATGTGAGATGTACTTCTCAGAAAGCAATTTGTCAAAATCTTAGTCTAAGCTTTCCTTGTTCTAGTCTTCAAAGTACTGTTTGCTTTGTTTGGAGCAGGAAAATAATCATGCAATGAAATTTTAAAGCCCAAAGCTACGTGGCCGCAAAAGGTTGACGCAGGATGGAAAAATAATCTCGCAGTTGGCACGCTTTCAGTCTTCAGAGCTGTTTTGAAGTCATGCGTTCTGAGGAAGGCAGCCCTAGAAAAGGTAAGCTAATATGTGTACACACTTTTTAACTGCTCTCCCCTGATGGAACTATGTGCTGTAAAGTGATCCATATTGCCCGCCCCCAGTTCTTTAGCATAATGATCAATCGCAGCTAATTTCCAGTTAATCTCCTCTTTGAAGCTTTATATTGCCCAGGAGTTACTGAAACCCTTGTACCTTTCAGGCTGCACCGGGATGAGACGCTGAATGAAAGCTAACCCCCAACCGTCTCCTCCTTGTCTCTGTTTTGAGGGGCGGATAAGAATGTGCGGACAGGGAAAACAACAGGCTTTCTGGTTTATTGTTCAGAAATACGGTTTGCTGGAATGAATATTCCCTCACTTAGCCACTCACAACGTTTCTTCTTTCTCACGTAAAGCGGTGTTGCTTTTGCCACTTTTCTGCCAGGCTGAGGAGCTGTAGCTCGGTGCCATTACCCCTTGTGGCTCTGCCTGATTCAAATTTATAATGTCAGGACACTACCTAAGAAGGTGATTGTCATTGGAAGCAGCAAGTACTTGTGACGTTAACTTAAAAAAAGCACGAGCAACTGTGAAGTTAATTTAGTAGAACAGACATTCTCTTTTTTCACTTCTAAGACCTTACTGTATCTCTTACTTAGGTTGGTTTTGTGCACAGGAATTAATTTCTAAATGTGATCTTGATGGGAGAATACATTTAGAAGGCCATCCATCCATATGATATCTAAGCCAACTTTTGCATTAAAAAATCAAAGAGACATAAGTCTTTGTAGTATGTCAATGTTTGGCAGAGTGCGTGTACACTCATCGATCCTCTTTCTGTTCCCACCTCTCTCTTACACAGAAACATGGGGTGCAAGACAGAAACTTACAACCTTGTGCAAGTGAATTGAAACAAACACTGAAAACAACGCAAATCAAGTTTTCTTAATTTTTTATTTTGACTAATATTCATATACTCACATCATTACATGATATGACCTTCTCAACTCTTGAGAAGCATCTGTATGCAGTTTGCCATGGAAGCCACCAATTTTCAATTGTCTTGCAGGATTCTGGGGGGTCTGCACCATACTTGAATTAGGGCCTGAGACATCTTGTTCATGGTTGTGCAGTCCGTTCCACAAAGTATTTGCTTACAAATAGACCACAAATTTTCATTTGGTTTCAGATCAGGAGAGTTTCCAGACCACTCCAGTATGTTCATTTTATTCTCATTGAAAAATCTGTGGGTGTTTCACACAATCCTGTGTTTTTCAACAAGATCTGGCACCGTGTCGCACATAGAAACAAGTGAAGAAATGTTTCACTGAGAATCAAATGAACATCCTGGAGTGGCCTGGAAACTCTCCTGCACAACCGTGGAGATGATGATTCAGGCCCTAATTCAAATTTGAGACCCCAAAATCCTCCAAGACTTTTCAGAATTGGTGGATTCCATGCCAAATTACTACCAGATGCTTGGGTTGAGGAGGTCATATCATGTACTGATGTTAGTCTATGAATATTATCCATAAAAAATGAGCAAAACTAATTTTTTTTGTTTTCAGAGTTTGTTTCAATTCATTTGCACAAGGGTGTAGTACTTGACCGGATGGCACACTCATTTCCTGAGCCTGTTTTTTTTTTTTTAATGGGAAGCCATATCTAGACTTGAAACTTAAGGAACCAGCCCAGGATGGGATACCATCACAATATGCTCTAACCTTGGGCTGATTTCAAATCACCAAGTAATGTTTGCAATATGAGGGTACATGCAAACAACAACAATTTAATTAGCCCCAAATCACACAAGGAATGCCTCAATGGGCTTTAACCAGGCCCTGTTTTGTTTTGTTTTTTTGACAAAAACCTTCACTGTCTAAGAAGACAAGAAAAACCTTCAACAACAAAAATGGAAAAAAAAAAACTTTCGAAAGGCAATTCAGAGACAGAGAGAGACCTCCTTCCAGGTAGAGAGGTGTGCAATAGGCGTCAAAACTGGGATAAATACAACACACAAAACAGAATACAAGTAATCCTCTTCACAGAGCTAGATGGCAAATCTATCATTGCCACCTCAGAAATACAACACAAGGGGCTTAGACTCAGTGCTTTATGGTTTGGTGGTTTACACAGTTCAGTGATAAACACAAGTAGCTAACAGAAGATTTCTGTGTTCTTATTGATGGATTGAAGGCCAGAGGTCCACTTGACCATCATCGTCTAATTCTTCTACATGAAGCCTGAAAAGTATGAGGACTGATTGAGATCATTTATATTAGGTAAAATGCCCAGTGGGGGGGTGGGTGGTCTCGTGGCCTCAGAACCCCTGCAGATCCATCCATTTTCCAACCCGCTGAATCCGAACACAGGGTCACGGGGGTCTGCTGGAGCCAATCCCAGCCAACACAGGGCACAAGGCAGGAACCAATCCCGAGCAGGGTGCCAACCCACCGCAGGACACACACAAGCACACAAGGGCCAATTTAGAATCGCCAATCCACCTAACCTGCATGTCTTTGGACTGTGGGAGGAAACCGACGCAGACACGGGGAGAACATGCAAACTCCACGCAGGGAGGACCCAGGAAGCGAACCCGGGTCCCCAGGTCTCCCAACTGCGAGGCAGCAGCGCTACCCATTTTGTTGTTTTTTTTTTTTTTCTCCTGCCCTCTGGTTTTTTTTTTGTTTGTTTTTTCTGTCCTACTGGCCATCGGACCTTACTTTATTCTTTGTTACTTAGCATTGCTTAATCTTATTTTTATTTTTTATAAACTTTTCTTTCTTCATCTTGTAAAGCATTTGTATGAAAATGTACCATGTAAATAAATGATGTTTTTGTTGTTATTGTTGAAGGGCATGGATCAGTAGAGGAAAAAAGCAATAATTTTGAAAATGTCATATGTATCATAGAACACCCTGAAGACCATCATTAAGACAAGAGTAAATAAAGCACCACCAGGACAATATCAAGATGTCCCTCAAAACAAAGGACCAGGCAAGGAGAAGCCAATGGTAACCTTAAAGGAGCAGTTATTGGAATTTCTTTATATATTGCAGAGAATACATGATTGTAACATGATAACATGCAACCTCATATAAACTTTGCAAGAGTACACATCCATCCATCCATTATCCAACCCGCTATATCCTAACTACAGGGTTACGGGGGTCTGCTGGAGCCAATCTCAGCCAACACAGGGCGCAAGGCAGGAAACAAAACCCAGGGAGGGTGCCAGCCCACCGCAGGGCGCACACACACACCAAGCACACACTAGGGACAATTTAAGATCGCCAATGCACATAACCTGCATGTCTTTGGACTGTGGGAGGAAACCCACACAGACACGGGGATAACATGCAGACTCCACAAAGGGAGGACCTGGGAAGTGAACTCAGGTCTCCTTACTGCGAGGCAGCAGTGCTACCACCGTGCCACCCAGAGCACACATTCATTCTCTCAAAACCAAGTCAGTTATGGTCTGATGAGACCAAGTTAGAGCTTTTCATCTTAATTCCATAAGATACATTAAGTGCCAATCCAACACTGCTCACTATACAGACTGCATAGTGCCTACTGTTAAGCATGCACGTGTCAGAATCATCCTATGGGACTGCTTCTTTTTAGTGAGGACAGGTGTTCTGATCATGATAAGCAGGAAAGTACAAGATATTTTGGTTCAACACCTGCTGCTCAACTGCCTGAACCCTGACTCTAAAGAATGGCTTTCAGCACAACAGAAATTTGAAGCACACAGCCAATCCAACCAAGGAATGATTTAAAAAAATCGGGAATGCACTCCCCTCGACCTTCTCGTATACTGAGATGGAGGTAAAGGTCATCACAATCAACTTCCAGTTGTGCAATATTTCTGAAATATCATACGTCTTTGTTTCTCATTATAACTAATTGATAATATCGATACACATTCATTTATCTCTATTTATGACCAAACTTTATATTAAAATGATATTTTCGTACTTAAGGAAGTCGAAAACATTGGTGGAATTTTTTCATGATTACATATGCATTACCTCAATTACATGCAAAGTAAAAAGAGTTATAGTCACCTAAAAACATTGAAAAAGTGTTAGTATCATATAATATTTGTTTCGATAAATTGCCATAGGTAAAACTGTATTTAGCTACATTTAATTATGATAATGATGATGGAAATAAAAACAAATATCATAAAATTAAATGTATTACCAGGAACACGACGAGGACGTAGCAGCTTATTGTTCCTATTACGTCTTTATATTTACATGGCATATTCAATGTTATTGCTAAACTGATGATGTGTAAATTAAAACAAAATTAATAATGGTTATTGAAGAATATGCATTATATGGAATACAGTTTTTAATATCGTGTACACATTTATATTTCCATGATACAAAAAATTTAGATGGTTGTTTAAATAAAATACTACTTCCAGTTGAGTCATTTTTCTCAAATTTCAGACGTTTTCTTTTTTTCATTATAAATATCCATACAAAATTTGAATCATCCATCTGAAATTATAACCATAGTTTACTTGAAAATTTGCACAAATATTCAGTTAAAATACCACTTTAAAAGTTGATAGGATTCCTAATTTTTGATGTAAAGCAGGTGTATAAAATCATGTTGACTGAGGTCGTAGTGTTTTCGAGTTACACACAGACAGACAGACAGACATAATTTCAAAAATGGTATTTTCTGACTCTAAGATTCATCAAAATCTCGAGGTCAAATTTTTTTCACGATTCCTGTATTTTCTCTATACTATGTATACAAGAAAGTAAAAAGAAGAGGAAAGTTCTGGAATGGTGTAATCTGAGCCCAGACCTTAACTTTACTCACCTAATAAAAACTATGCACTGGCATTCCCCACGGAAAACAGTGGAAGAATATTGCAAAACTCCTGCTGTCATCAGACATAATGGTTGTGCTCATATACTGTATACACCTTTTTTTTCTTTTACATAAACAAGGGGACTTCGCCCCCTGCTCGCTTCGCTCACCTACCCCTTCCCTCCCCCCACCAGTGGTACACACCATTGTGAAGAGAGGGGTTGAATGCAAACCCAAGGAGACGCGGCTGCTCCTCCGAAACCCCTCTTAAATGGTGATATAATGGAAAACAAGTAACAGTTGTTTTTTTTTTTACCTCATCTTTGCTCAATCAGCTACTGGCTTGCTGCTGCTTTCATTCATTCCACGTGATCGGCATTTCAGGCGATGCTTCGAACGTTTAAAAGCCTGTATAGCACCAGTCCTTTTGTCCTCAAATGCTATGCAATCTCTTTTCGCTGTTCCGTTATTTCACCGAGTAATATTTTCCATTTGTTTGTGCTAATGTGATCTTTTCACTCATTTTTTTTGAGACTTTCGAATTTTCCTCCTTCCATTATCTCTAACCTGCTCTGCATGTGTATCACGGGACTTGCTTACAAAGGCTGTAAGTATGACGTGACGTGCCTGTCTCACGGGATGTGACAGTGTCTCTCTTCAAAGATCACGTCTTGTCACCAGAAAAAAGTCTCGTCCCAAGATTTTTTTATATAATAGAGAGATATTGTTGATTGCCAGATAATGTATTTAACATATTGTAAAACCAATAAAATGTCATTTAATTAAAAAGGAACAAAGCTCTGGCATGATTTTTTTATTTACACCTTTTATTTCAATACAAGCTGAAATTTTAGCAGGATGTGTTGACTTTTGTTATAAACTGTATATGGACACAATGAATATTATTATTTACTATATTTTATTCAAGTATTATTCCATTTTTTATGTTTTATAATTTAAAAAATGTTTATTTCATTTGATATAATTTGTGTAAATGCAAAACTGAAATTTGAATTAAGAGTGTGTTGAATTTTAAAATCCACTATATGTGCCCTGCCTAATTTTTATTTCAGAATGCCAATGGCACATTGAGGGCTCATAATCTTGATGTCTTCGTTCCAGTCAGTGGGCTGACTTTGTTTCACCTGTCCAAAATATGCAGCAGATGTCTCCAACATGCCCTACAAGCTGTAAAAACTGGACGAAAGGGTCCAACGAGTGTCTGTATGGACGCACTCATTTGTGAAATTGTATAGGGCTCAGACTCCAGTTAAGGTTCTGCTCCCTGAAGTCCTTTAAAAATAAATTACAGTAATACTGTGTGAGAGAGAGAGTTATTCATTACTGCTTATAACTCCATCAGTATCCTGCTGTACTTTCTGCCCTCACCATTTCTTCACCTTCAGATTCGCTTTACTCCTGGATTCAAACTCAGGTCTCTGGAACTGCGAGGCAGCGGCACTTATCACCATGGCACCATGCCACTCACAGTTAGGTGTACCTGTGTTAATTAAAATTAGTGACGATCAGGACAAACCTTTGTCTCATTATGTCAGTGACAAATTCTGCTATGGAGCGTAGATGTTGGTTATGTTAGGAATGTGGCGAAGTTAAAATGATTAGGTGGAGTTCTGTGTCGGTGGATGGCAATTAAGAAAAGGCAGCAGATGGAAAAAAGTACGTAGGGAAATATAAATGTGTAAGCAGAGAGTGTTTAAATGAAAGGATGACATCAGACTTCTATGCTAAAATATGAAACTCAATTAAAAAAAGCATGTTGTTAGAACATTAAGGACGTAATATATTTGCCAAGCGAGAAGAGAGCATTCAGTCCATCAGACTTGTCTGCTTAGCTAGTAGCAATGCTCTCCCACTAGCTCCTCCTGATACTTTTAATGGTTTCTCCTGGTGTGCAAAATCTTCAGTTTTTGAACTGCAGACTGTTTATATTACATTTTAATTATTTTGATCAAACAAACCAGGATGAGCTGAATTTACAGATCCTTAATTACCGGCATTGCAATCCTTTCTTGTATGTTCTTCCTGTATTGTACCAGTAATTTATTCATCTGTTCCTGTCAGTTTCTTCTTCATTTCATTTATGACCTGGGAATGGGAAATAAGCATAGATTCCACAGATCCTGTTTTAAATAATTTATAACCTGGTAAAGGATGGACACCATAAGACTAAGAATTCCAGAATTGGTTTACAGCTTGTGAAAGGAAGGAGTACGGAGGTACTTAAAAGAAAAAGCATCTTGATCAGAGTCATTCTTCGTCAGGACAAGACAGCCAATCAAATGTGTGCAATGTGACATGTCCCAAAACCCCACGTGTGCATTTTAACATAAGTGTGGCTCATCCAAGAGAAGAAAATGGAAGAAAGGCAACACAGGCAGCAATGGCAGAGATTAAGAGACGCGAGACCATCTGATTTGGACATCAGAAAATGTAACCAATGTGTAACGGCGATCGCTAAATCAAAAGCCGCTCAGGACAGCATCCACACTTTGACACTTCTGATTTTCAGTAAGCTATTCTAAGACTGTTTATAGCCAGACTTTGCTATCTATTTCATTTTCTTATATATTTCTATTTGGTATTGTTAAATGTTAATGAGGGTGGCGCAGTGGTAGTGCTGCTGCCTCACAGTTAGGAGACCTGGGTTCGCTTCCCAGGTCCTCCCTGCGTGGAGTTTGCATGTTCTCCCCATGTCTGCATGGGTTTCCTCCCACAGTCCAAAGACTTGCAGGTTAGGTGCATTGGCAATAATAAATTGTCCCTAGTGTGTGTGTGCCCTGCAGTGGGCTGGCGACCTGCCCGCGATGTGTCCCTGGCTTGCACCCTGTGCAGGCCGGGATTGGCTCCAGCAGCGCCCCGTGACCCTGTGTTAGGATATAGCGGGTTGGACAATGACTGACTGACTGACTATATGTTAATGAACTTTGTATTGCTTTTATATTTTCTATATTTTGCCTTTTATCTGTTGTGATTGAAATAATAAAGAGGGCACCAAGTATGAGCAATATTGCCACTTTCATGCCCACAGGGTTTATCAAGGCAATTGAGGTCGATCCTCAATAATTAGAACAAGTGCGATAAAAGCAAGACATGGTTTGGTTAGTAAGTGGTACAGTATATAGCCAAAAGAGTTGCACTTTTCTGTGTGTTAGGATGACACCCGCATGTTTGTTAGTGCTGGTGATAGCGAGTCCCTATATAGAGAATCCTATGTGGAATGTGTGTGTGTGTGTGTGTGTGTGTGTGTGTGTGTGTGTGTGTGGAGAGAGTTCTGTGTGGAATATTGTGGAGTGACTGGCAACTGACGCACCACTTGAGACTTTGTCTGGATAGGACCGCACTGTGTACGTGTGTGTGTGTGTGTGTTAATCTTCAAGGGTGAGAGTAGATGAACTCAATGGATAACTTTAATATTCATGTTAAGGTGTGTTTTTATAAATCTATATAACTTTTAGTGATAGTATTGTTCATAGGTACAGTATAGCTGACCTAAATAGGAATTTATTTACAGATTGAGTGTGCCAGTACATGGTCCCTTGTGAATACTCATCCTCCAATAACACCAGTGAAGGTTCCTGGTAAGTCTCACAAACTTCACCATAATACAAGGTTGTCAAGGTTCAACTACATGTTCCATATTCCCAAAACTCCCTGCATAAAGAAGTGCTTCATGGTTTCAATACTCAAACCACTTGGGATAAGAACAGGTCATTCAACTCAACAAGCTCATCCATTCCGTTCACAGAGAGTGTGAAGGTCACTAAAGTCCCACTATCCACCACACTAATTTATTCCATCTGTCTGTGGTTCTTTGTGTGACGAAAAACATTCTAACGTCTGTGCAAAATCTTTCCAATGGTGTCCATGTGTTCTTGTTGAAGAATCTATGGTGGTAAGTCAATAAGCCTCTGAAGTTCGGTGATAATTTTGTTTGAGTTGGTGGTACAGTTTTCCCTGGGTACAGGTGAAAAATAAGCCAATCACACCTCGCTGCTCTTGTCTGGTGCAAACAGAGGGCACAGCTGCCATGTTTACTCAAAGAAAATAATGAGAAACTGACCAATCAAGGTAGACGTTTTACCACAGTTACGTCCCACAGACACAACATATTTCCACATGTGCGTAGTGAGAACTGTACAGCCAATGAAAGCTAAGCCAAGTCTGAAAAATGTCTAGGATTTGATTCCCAAACCTTTTTCTGGGCAAAACTCAATTTGGTTTGCTGACTTTTAGTTCCCACTGCAGTGCCATCCTTTATAATCCACACCTGACGATTCCATCATGTAACTGGCAACAGTTACCACCACCAATGAAAGAAATGGCTACTCCCATTGTCCGAGTCACAACATGGCTGACCAAAACAAATGCCTGCAATGGCAACGCAGTGACGTCGCCAACATAATGATAACATTTATGAACACACCTGGCAGGAAGATCCTTGCCTCATAAAACAAGAATTCATGACAGCCCCTACTTTGCCGATGGACCCCACACCCCAAACCTGAAGTGACTTTTGCGTTTATTTATAACTTACCAGCTTCTGCTAAACTTTGCATCAGCTGAGCATTCCTGGATCTTCAAATCAACCTGCATCCCCAGAGTTCTTTGCAACTCAATTCAAATATTATGTTGTCATTCTGGCTTGTTCTTAAATCTTCTAGGATACGGTTTAAAACATTTCACTTTAGCTTTCAACATCTGATGTGCCTTCCCAGATGAAGTTGTACCAATGCCGTCTCCAGGCTCCTTAGGCCTTGCTGTGTCTCGCACTTTTATTCCTGTTCTTGCAGTTCTTGTTAGTGTAATGTCAATGCTAAGTATGTGTCTACTCGCTCAACGCATAACAGCTTACAGAGCCACACTTACAGAGTGGCCTCTTCCATCAGATGACTTAAGTGACTTTTCCTTTGCTTGTCTTTTTACTTTTGCAGTTAATGAAGATCCGTTAACTTGCTTGTTGTGACTTCACGCAGCAGGAGAGCAGAGATTCATGCAAGTCGCTGATTTGATGGTGAGGTGGGTGACACTCTGCTGTTGCTTTTTGGAATAAACTCTCTCGAGGTAAACAAGTAAATTAATCAGCAATTGAGGTGGCACCAAATGTTGCTTTGTTAAGATGGACGAGTTCAAAAATTTGCTAATACTTTTTAAATGATGACGGCAATGGCATTTATGCAAAAGTGATTAGTTACTGATACAGGCAACCTTGTAGAAGATTTGACTTTTATTCTGCTACTAATTACAATCTTTATTGGTTGAATAAATGTACGTATAGTATTATTTTGGTAATTGTTTTTAAGTACACTTGCAGGCACATTATAAATTACATAATTAAATGTGTATGTAATGTGTCGACACTTCTAACATTTATAACATTCTCATGATGTTACATTGGCTAATATCATCCTAACTAGAATAGGAGTCCTCCAAGGGCGCCGTTTCTGTTGATAATTGTGATTGACTATGCCATTTGTAATTCAAAAGAACAATATGGCCTCGTTACACACCCTAGACAAAGCTCACAAACGCCTGAGCGATGGCTCAGCGACTTCAGATATGCTGACGACATAGCACTTCTGGAGATGGACCACAAGAGGTCACAGCAACAGCTAGAGAAAATGTGTCATATAGCCAATTACATTGGTCTCGAAATAATTACTAACCAAACTGAACAAATGATAATAAGTCCTTTTTTTGACCCTCACTTACCATCAGAGGTCAAAGGAGAACAAATCAAGATTGTGGATGACTTCAAATAATTTTGGATCAATGGTGGCCAATATAATCAACAACGTTAGAACTCGAAAGGCCCAATCCTGGGGAGCCTTCTGGAAGTTAAAAAGTATCTGACAAACCAACCGACCAAAACTCAACTCAAGATCCAGATATTTAATGCCTAATTACCTGAGCATTCTTCTGTATGGTGGTGAAACTCGGACTCTGAGCGAACAAATCAAGAGAACCTTAAATAATTACGCAAACTGCTACAGAATCATGCTGAAAATAAAGCATACTGACCACATCTCAAACACACAGTCGTCTAAACCTAAAACCGATGTCAGAAATCGTCATCAACTCCTATGGATAGGACACATGCTCCGATGAAACCCTGCAGAACCCATAACAAAGTACGCCCTATGTGAACCATCTGAGAGGCCCAGAAATACCTAAAGTCAGTCGCCCAATAACAACACCTGCTCAGCACATTGCCAATCTCATCAATCACGATATTAAACCGTCACTGGCCAAAATCGAACGAGAACTGAAAGGTCGGGAGTCATGGAGTTCTCGCCTGCACGAACTCCAACTAATGACGGCAGCAGCAAGCCATCAGCCAATGTAGATGATGACAGAGATTTAAAATTATAATTCCGACTTTAAGGTGATGTAGTTCTTTCAGAAAAGGAAGACAGAAGTTTTACAGTAAGGTTTTCATATTCACTAAGCATGGAGGCAGAGAGTGGTGTTGTGTTGCATGTTGATTGGCACGTGACTGCACTCTGTACACATGACAATACTGACCCTAACACCCTAAGAAATGTGGCTAAAATAGAGGACACTATACACATTGAGACAGGCGGTTATTAAATGGGAGTTGTAAACATTCATACATTTGTACAGCCTGCTTTATTTGACATATCTCAACAAAAATAGTACTTTCCTGATCAATTTTCTTCAGAGACAGGTACTGCATACAACATTAAAAAGAAATTGCTCCACTGAGAGCCAAGGTTTGCGCAGGAAGACAGACAGACATGATGAATAAAGCTTGGTAGAGAGGTTTAGGTACGTCCAGACTACCATGTTTTTGTGTAAAAATGCAATCATTAGTCTCCATTTTCACCTTGCATCTGCACTACCCCAGCATTTTTAACCCCAAAAAATAAGACTTTTCAAAATGCTTTCCAGAGCTGTTTACCGTTGAAAACACCAGCTCGGCATTGCAATGTGGACAGGTGAAAATGTGGATTTACTTGTGCTTATTTTACGTAGCCCTTCCCTAACTGGACCCTGCTTTTTACAGCTTCTCATTCCCTGGTTGGTGACACTTCACCGGAGAAAACCGTATTCTAATAATAATAATACATTTTATTTATATAGCGCCCTTCCCATGGTCAAGGCACTTCACAGAGTTTAAGATAGAACGGCAGGGTATACAGTATATAGCATTGTACAAACCAGATAAATAAATAAAGAAGATTAAGACAGTAAATTCAGAGAAAAGCCTAACAGACAACATAATTGATGGTCTCGCACACACACATACAGGTTACATGAGCATCTTGACAGAGAAGTAAACTGAGAGAAGGGTAATAAAGTCAAGTAGAGCTAAAAGCCTTCCTGAACAGATGAGTTTTGAGTTGTTTTTTAAAAGAATTCATGGAGTCATCCATCCATCCATTTTCCAACCCGCTGAATCCGAACACAGGGTCACGGGGGTCTGCTGGAGCCAGTCCCAGCCAATACAGGGCACAAGACAGGGTGCCAACCCACCGCAGGACACACACAAACACACCCACACACCAAGCACACACTAGGGCCAATTTAGAATCACCAATTGCATGGAGTCAGCTGACCTGATTCATTTCAGTAGGTCATTCCAGAGTCTGGGCGCTATACAGCTGAAGGCCTTGTCACCCATGGAGTGTAGATTAGTGTGGGGCACAACAAGATTGCCAGAATCAGAGGACCTTAGTGGGCGGGCAGGCACATAGTGATGGAGAAGGTCACTGATGTAGTTTGGTGCGAGGTTATTTAAAGCTTTGTAGGTTATTAGTAGGATTTTATATTCGATTCTGTAGGACACAGGGAGCCAGTGAAGATGGAGCAGGATGGGTGTGATGTGCTCGCTCATGCTGGGTCGAGTAAGGACTCTTGCAGCTGAGTTTTGAATAAGCTGGAGCTGTGATATAAGATTAGAAGGGGCAACTATCAGTAGGGAGTTTCAATAATCGATGCAGGATGTGATAAAAGCATGGACAAGTTTCTCAGCGTTAGAAAAGGAGAGGAAGGAGTGAACACGGGATATGTTATGGAAGTGAAAGTAAGAAAGTTTCTTAATGTGATTTATGTGGGTGGAATAAGAGAGGGAGGAATCAAAAATGACACCAAGATTCTTTACAGTAGAGGCAGGTCTGATGAGATCACCGCCAAGATGGACTGGGAAGGAGCTCATTTTCTTAAGTTGCGCTTTAGTTCCAATTTGCAGTTTTGTTGCAATTTAATTTCAAAGAGTTCTGCTCCATCTAACATTCTAACATAGCGGACACAGAGGAGTTGCTTTTCATGGTTTTTGTTGTGATGCTTACCTGTATACATATACTATAAATTGGGTTTTGTACAATTTGAATGCTGCATGTATGTGCAAAAGGCAACTTATTTACCTGTCACTACAGTTTTGTGATAAGTCCTAAGGCTGGCAGCATTGCCATCCCTGCAAAGAAACGACAGACGACAGGAAACCATTCAGTCCATCCAGCTTGTTTGTTTCGCTAATGACTAAGCTCTCCTAATATCTCATCTAGACACTTCTTAAAGATTGTCACGCATAGTTTCTGCCTCAACCGCATGTCATAGTATTTTGGTTCAGATTTCCACAGCTGTTTGCGTAAAGAAGTGTTTTCTGGCTTCAGTCTTAAATGCACTTCCCATTAGTTTCAATTGGTGTCCTCGAGCACGTGATTCACCGATAAGTTGAAAGACTTCTGCTGGATCAGCTTTGTCAGTGCTTTTGAAGAGTGTGAAGTCCTGGATTAGGACTTGTCCTCAAGTCCCTGTCACTCTGATCTGTCTTTCTTGTAGTGTGGTAACCAGAACTGCACACAGTACTCCAGATGTGGTCTCGCTAGTGCATGATATACAGTAGTCCTTGATTTATATTGAACAGTCTTTACGATGTAACCTAACATTTTATTTGCATTTAGTCGCTTCTCCACATTGCTCAGTTTACTAAATGATGTGTCAACATAAACCCCTAAATCCTTTTCAGAGGTTGCTTCCTGTAGGGTGGTGTCTCCCATTTTGCATAATTATAATTGACATTTCTCTTGCCCACATGTGGCACTTTCCACTTTTCTACATTAAACTGCAGTTTGCCCAGGTCTTGAAGCTGGCCAAATTCTTCTTGAATTCTTTTGCTGCCCCCTTAGTGTTTTCTGTTTCTCCAATTTTAGTATCATCTGAAAATTTCATACATTTACTAGCTATTCCAAAATCTATGTCATTATTATTATATATCAGAAAAAGTAACGGTCGAAGGACAGACCCCTGAGAGGCTCCACTGGTGACCTCAGTCCACATGGAGCTTTCTGTCCTGCCGGTTAACCAATCTGAGTTCCAGTTTTGTGGGTTACCTCTGATGCCTACAGCTTCTAGTTTCAGACCTCATCTTCACTGAGGGAGCGTATCAAAAGATTTTTGGAAGTGAATTATGTTGTATGTTTTGCTTTTATCAACTATTGCAGTTGCTTGTTCAAAATAATCTAAAAGATTTGTATAGAAGATCCTGTGCAGAGCAGAGGCAGTACACAGCTCAAGTTGCTCTCTATGTGTATTCGCTTATTTGTGTATTTGTTGCCTTTATTGCCTGTGGTTGGAAATCCCATTTTCTCTACTCCAGTGTTTCTCATCTTTTAAATATTTGCGACCCAAGTTTTCATAACAGTTTTAATCGCACCCCCTAACGTTTTTTTGAAAGAATCCCACTAATACCAATTTGTTTTTTTTTTAATTAATGATATATCATAGATGCATATTTTATTATACCTACTTAACTTTTATCGACATTTATCTAACTCTATATTAATTTTTCTAGTATCAGAATGTACTTTAAGTTAATTTGTTTTGGTTTCAATAGATGTATTTTTCATAGTTTCGATTCTTGTTGTCTTTTTTTCACATCTTCGCGCCCCACATTGTGTTACTTCGCGCCTCACAGTTTGAGGACCGCTGCTCTATTACATCTTGCCTGAAGAGTTGCCCCGAAAACTTGCATATTGTAATCTTTCTAGTTAGCCAATAAAAGGTGTCATTTAGCTTGACTTCTCACTACAGTCATACCCTAGTACTAAAGTCCTCGTCTGAAAGAACAACACCAGCCTAGCAGCTCTGCTCTCCGATGTCTCGTCCAGCAGCAGTAGTACTGGTCTCGTTGTCAGCCCAGTTTCAAGTCATTTTGCTGTCTTTCTCCATCCTCATTGGCACCACCATTCATCTGAAAGAAAACACAACACACACACACAGCAGAGCCCCTAACCGTTGCTTCACCACACAAACCTCCTCCTTCTCCCTGAGGATGACTTACACATTCCTCCATTACTGTCCTACTTCGATTCTGTTATTCCAGGGGTCTGGCTGCTTGTTGGACTCTCTGTGTGGTCCTCTCACGCTCCATTAAAATCCATGCCACTTTTCTCTAAAAAAAATGCCAAGCAGTGTCTCAAAAATGAAGAGACTTAGTCTGGCCTGAATAATTGCCATGACATTATTTTTGTCTTTTTTGTATTGTCAGCACCATATAAAAGCAGACTGCATCTTTGCAGGAAATCTTATTGTAAAAGAACTTATTTATTGAAGTCCTGGGTGGAGTGCTGTGGCCTGTCCCAGCAGCATGGGGCACAGTGCAAGAACTGACCACCTAGTTTTGATTCTGGAATCAACCCAAACTACAATTGTATTCAGATGTGGGACTAAAACCCACTCAGACACATGGAAAACATGCAAACGCCCCCTAGACAGTGACTGGGCTGGGATTTGAACCCAGAATCCTGGAGGAGTGAGGCAGCAGCGTTATCTACTCTGCCTCCTCGTTAAAATATCAGCCATCCTAAATACAGAGCTTTGTTATTAACAAAATGAAGGACATCTCTGCGATCCAAAGCTGAAGTCACACGTCCATGAAGCTCTCGTCGTTTTGGGTTAGGTGCCCCACTAAACAGTAAGCAGGTTCTCATTGCTGTTCATGCCGTCTCATAAATATGAAGTTGTGCGGTGCTTGGCTTGAACTGTGCACACTGCTGTCTCCTTCAATGAAAGTGATCACACTGACGCTATAAAGCACAACACGCTGGTGCACCCATCTCATTAGGTAGGCCCGAGGTTCGCCAAATGGTAGCACTGCACCACAATATGCAGTAAAAGACCCCTCAAGAATGTGCTGAAAAGCAAAGATGCACCCATGAGGACTAAGGTGCGTCTGATCCAAGCCTGGGTGTCTTCAGTCGCTTCCTGTGGTTGTGAAAGCTGGACAAGGAATAAGGAAGACAGCTGAATTAGGATGCCTCAAGTTGTGGTGCTGGCGAGGAATCTTGATGGTACCATGGACCACCAGGAGAACAAATAGGCCCATCTTGGAGGAAGTACAAGCAGAATGCTGCTTAGATGTGAGAGTGGCGAAACGCCGTTTTACTTGCCTAGAAAAGGGCATCATGCTTGGTAAAGTGGAAGGACAATGAAAGAGAGAAAGACCCCCTATGAGATGGATTGATGCAGTGGTTGCAACAACGGGGTCAAACCTGTCAGAAACTGTGGGGATGGCGCAGGATTGGGCAGTTTTTCATTCTATGTATGGTTAGTATGAGTGGGAATCGATGGCACCTACCAGCAAAGTATGGTGCCACATACAGATGTGTTTGTCATTTGTATGGTCAGTTATTGCCAGGGCTGGCTGTCAAAAATTAAAACAGATATCAATTATTTCATTTTCTGAAGCTGTGGTTCCAGAGCTTTTCTCAACATCACTGGGCGCAAAGGAGGAACTAGGCCTGGATGGAGTGCCAGCCAATTGAATGTCACACTCACCCGTTCACTCACTCACCAACATTCATCTGTCCATCCATTCACCCATTTTCAAACCCTCTCTGTCCAGTGCCAGTCCAAGGGAGGGCTCAAACACACACACTGCCACGCTCAGTCATACGGGGTCACTTCACCTAATCTGGACACGCCATCAACACACAGGAGAACATACGAGGGTGAATCACATGAAAAAATTGCCATACAAGTTCTAAGCACCACACCATTGTCATGTGACATTGTTAGCTGTGACATTAAAATGGCCAACAGTTGGAAGCACAATGCATCTGAGCTACACAACGTCATAGTAGCAGTATAAAGATGGCAGTCCCACTAGAAACATGCACCAAACAGCAGAAACATTCTCTCATTCACTTTTTGAGCAGTGAAGGGACAAAATCTATCAAAATTCATCAGTGAATGAAGGTTCAGTATGGTGGTGCATGTCTGTCACTTCCAGCAGGAAGTTCCAAAACAGACAGACTCTCCTCAGCTGACTCAGACACCCTGAGTAGTGATACCAGAGTCGACTGCAGAAGGTAAACGCATCATGAAAAAACATTATCAGGTGATGCTGAATGAAATAGCTACACTTGTGGACTTCAGTCATGGTTCAGTGCACCAAGTCATCCATGATGTCCTCCACTTCCTCAAAGTGTGCAAGGAGGGTGCCATGGCAGCTGACTCCAGAGCTGCAACAACATTGTGTTGCCTATCAACAACTTCTGTAGCACTTCGAAGCAGAATTTGGTAGTTTCCTATTAACAGATGTTTCAGAAGATGACACCTGAGTTTACTATCACCATGCAGAAACCAAGAACACCAAAAAACACCAAAAACTCAAAACTCACGCACCCATCTGCTGGAAGGGTCTCTTTTGGGGTAAATTAGGCGTAATTCTGAAGCACTACATGCCCATGGGGAACCTATGCCATGCATTCAGACCTCCTTAGATGCCATCTTCGACATGTAATCAAATCCAAAGGGCGTGGACTTCAGAGTAGACGTGTCTTGTTGCAATGTGACAATGCTTGGCCCCAACCATTAAGGACCTGCACTTCGAGTGCCTTCCATACTCGCCAGATCTGACCCTGGGTGATTACCACGTCTGAGTGACCAAAACACTTTAGTTTAAAGTAATCTATGCGCTTGGTAAGTGATGGAGGACTTTGCATCGAATGCTATGGAGATTACGTAGAACAATGATGCAGCTGGATGACACCTTTCCTGCAATAAATTATGAAAAACAAATATTTAAAGTTTTCACCCTCATATAATTTCGTGACCAATAGGTAAATAAATACTTGAACTGGTAAAGATGGGTGGCATGGCAGTGCGGTGGTTAGCGCTGCAGCCTCACTCATTCAGCATCCTGTGCCCAACCTGGAGACGTGCTGATTCTACATCAGTCCAATGTATGTAATGGTGCCCTGTCCAGAGCATTTCCTGCCTTGCCCCCAGTGCTGCCATCATAGGTTCCAGCTCCCTTTGACCCTAAACTGAATTTAGGGGTTTCTCAGACAAACCTCTTCATCAGGGTGTTGTTGTTGAAAAAGTGCAGAGGCCGTCGCATGGGAGAAAAGAACATGAGAGGCAGGGCAGAGCAGGCAGAGGAGACGGGCGCACGCTCCTCTGATCCCTTCAGCAGCGCGGCAGCCTCAAATATGCCGGTAATGACAGATCGAGTGGAGGGTCTTCTACTTGACCTGGAGATCAAAGACAGGGATATGCTAGAGGGAGGCAGGAAATTAAAATGTACTAAATCACCAGGACCGTATAACATTCATCCATGAGGTGAGGCCTCAAAGAATTTGGTGAAGACTCGATTAACCTTTAATGTCTATTTTTGGGTTCTTTTGAAATCCCTGTGGAATCTGAATCCAGAGAACAGAGGAGTGAACCATGCTGATGTCCATTTGGCTAACCTTTGATCCGTTCATTTTTCACACCCATTTAGTCTGTTACAGGGCAAGTTGGAGTTTATCCCAACAGCTTTGGGCTTAAGGCAGGAACCAACCAAGTATCGCAGGATCACACCCAGCAGCCTTGGGTACAAGGCAGTGGCACCAGTCCACCACAGGGCACACTCGGTCACTTGCTGACCATCCACCTGTGATTGAACCTACTTAGCCAAATCAGGATCTTAGAGAGCTGAAGCCTATTCCATCATCATAGGCACAAATCAACAGCCAACTGTAGATGGGGCATCAGTCCAACCCAGGGCATTGTGGTGCCCGCACCACAGGAGGGTCAGCTCAGAGTTATCAAGTCTTTATGATAGAAAATCCAGAGTACCCAGGAATGGAGAGACCACAGAGAGGAAACTGGAGCTGTGTGGCAGCAGCACTAACCACCATGCCACCCAACTGTATTTGATCTGAGGCATACAGTGCCTGTCAAAAGTATTCACCACCTTGGGGGTTTTCATATTTTATTGTTATACATTATAACATTGAACCACAGTAGATTTAGTTTGACTTTTTTTGACCATGATCAACGGCAAAAAACGTGTTGATGTCAATGAGAATACAGATCAATTCAATTCAGTATATTTTTGTGTAGATTTGCTGTTAAATTGGCCAGTGGTTGCCTCAGCTCCATCAGGGTTGGCACCACCACTGTGATAAATGAGCTGTTTATATGAATGAAATTGAAAGACAGCAGATTTTGAGATGAAGAAGGTCATTCGTGTGTCATATTTACTGGACATTTCTATTAAACCAGATGCCCAAGTCTTCAGCCGTATCCCACCATTCTGGCCCATGGACATCGTCTGTTCTGATGCGTCAGTGGGTCCCGCTGAAGGTCTTGATTTCATGCCAATAACTCTTGATGTGTTTTTTTGCAATTGGTTCTCAGTTGATTTTGTAAAGTGCTTTTAATGTCAGGTGAAGTAATTACTACTTTTCTGGGTAGCTCCATGCTGGTGTTCTCACTGTTCTGGTACGCTGATTGGACTCCACACCTTCTTCCCATCTCTCTTTGTTTTTTTTCCTCCACCATTTCACTTTTCCCCCAGACTTCAAAGACATGCAGAATAGGTTAAGATAGGCAGGTATCCTGTCCTGGGATGTCTCTTGCCACTCTTCAAGTGCGTCTTCACCCCTTTTGTGGTTTTGATGTCCATATAGCTGGCTTGCAGCTGTGTCCTCAGGAGGTCACTTCACTTGAGACATTGCCGGGTTCACCAGTGCCACTGGTATCAGAGAAGAGATGAATGAAAGGGTGAGGTGGTACAGTGCCATGCTGGCTAATGCGTTCAGATTACAGGGTAGTTGCTGCCTCTGTAGAGTCTGCATGGTCCTCCCACATTGTATTGTCCAGTTAAGTGGCATAGCAGTCAAGATGGCCTCCTTTCCTGTCAAAGACTGGCCTGTTGTCCACTTCCATTAAGTCATAGGATTTATAGGGTCAGTTAGGTTTGAAGGAGGCCTTTTATTCTAATGGTTGATAATTAGTTATTGCTGGACCTCCCAGCACAGGCCAAAACACCCTTGAGTCTAGCAGACACAGGTTACAAGGTGGTACGGTGTCCCAGTTTAGGCCTTCATGTCACTGTCACTCCTGCTTTGTGACAATGAGAGGAGCAGGCTCTTCGACTCCATGGCATATCTCCAGGCTAATTTCTCCAGTTATCACATCCAGTCAGTGGGATGCCCCTAGTGGGTGGCATAGTGATGGCTGCCTCACAGCTCAAGGGACCCGCCTGGCCAGTTGCAGTTGTCTTCCTTTCCACAGGTACTCAGCTTGCCTCTGTGAGTGTTTTAAGATAATTGTGTGCGCTTGAGTGTTCCAAGGACCCGTCCAAGTGGAGTTCCTGTAATTGGAGGAAGCAGGTTCAAGAAATGAGTGGTAGGGTTGACAGAAATGTTGGGCTGTGGAGTTCACCCACAATAAATTCTACACTTCCAAACTTTACCAACTAAAATCCACACGTATCAAAATACAAATTAGGGCTGAAATGATTCCTCGAGAAACTCGATTACTAAAAATCAATGAAGCAAGTTCTTTGCATCAAAGCTTTGTTTAATCCATACAACTACACCTCAGCGATCCCAGCATCTTTCACACAGGTGATTATTAGTCTCACACGATACATTTAGGCTGTGGATACGTGACACGAAGATGTGATTTGATGGCGCGGATTGCAAAATGGAGAAAGAGAGAGAAAATAGTGAAAGGCAAAGAGACGTGTGGATTCCAGTAACAGCCACGCCATCAGAGCGTCGCTTTTCTGCAGCAGGAGACATTGCGTCAAAGCACAGAACAGACCTCCACTCGGAGCGTGTTGATAATTGCAGTCGCCACATATTCCTTTAAAGGCTTACGCACACAAACACACACACAACATGTCTACCTCATCCAGGGGATACAGCCCTGCCAGAACTCTTTTATTGTTTTTGTTTCCTCCTACAAAAGCCAGAAAGCCTTCCAAGAAGACAGGAAAGGCTTACGTTATGCCTGAGCTGTAGTTCTGAAAGTTAAGTTGCATAACTTAAAGGCCATATTTATGTGTTATTAATATTATTGACTTGTGCCTTAGTTTTAGGCTGTATGTATACCTTTTTTTTTAAAATACTTTGTAAATCATTTATTTCTTTTGTATTTATTTGTTTGTTTTGCATTTCAGATGTTTTCTTTAAAACCCAGAATGTAATATGGTCCTGAAATGCACTAAATGAGTTTAGTTTTGGCAAATAATTTTATTGCATGCAATTTAAGCAATAACATGTTTTTTTACCCAAAAAATGGAACTCAATTACCTGTTAATTTTAATAGAGTTGTCTTATTTTTTTGTATATTTACCGTTGCTCTTAAATAAACCAAAAGTATTTCTTTTCTGATTAGTTAATTAATTGATGGAATAATAGGTAGAACACTCGATTGCTGCATCCTTAATACAAATTAGTCTGACTATTTGGCAAATAAAAAACATTCAATCTGATTAACACGTGAGGATCCTTACTGCATACGTCCATTAATCTTATCAGACCACTAACACTTGAACAAGCACCCCCTTAGGCCAGGGATATCTTTAACGCTACGCGGCACGCAAGCTTGAGGACGCTGCTGCTACGCAAGCCGTGTACTGTCGATACTTAGTAGATCTGTCTGTGCGAGACATCATCACAGTGAGAAAACAACGTGCTGTGTTGTGAGTTGAGGGAAGAAAGATGTTAAAAATAAAAATTATTTGCATTCTGATGCTGTTGCGAAGGTACAGAACTAGAGACGGTATGTGAGACCTTTAAATGTTTCATGTCATATTACTGTGGGGATATGCAATGCTTGTATTGCCTATGTGATAAATGGACGAAGAAGATGTACCACAAAGACATTTACATGTCAGCATTTATGTTTGATGATTGGCTTCACCGCACCGAACCATTCATCAAACATCGAAGCACGCACATTGATCCTGTTGGAGCTGCAAGCCTGCCGTCACATGTTGGTAGTAAACAACGATGCTGACGTCACTTACCAAAGCTGAACTCACACACCACCCTTATTTTTGGTGGTACTTCAACTCATTGACGTGTCATGTTAGTTTCTGAGGACGTGCTCAGAGGACGGGACAAAAGAACGCAGGGAACGTGTGGCAGCCATGATGTGTGCGCATACGTGTTCTGAGTGTGAAGTATAAACACAGCACCCAGAGGTCTCTCCGCTGAGGCCATGACAATGTCCTTCACTGGCGGAGGATGCCCGCACTTCCAGTTCTTTGGTTATCTATGACTTTCTGTGGTGTTCAGAGTTAATGACTTGCATTTTCAATGAAAACAATCAGTCAGCCTGTGCAATGTCCTTCAACGAATGGCGGCCCCCTTGGTTGTTTTCCTGTCTGCAATGCCGCATGCCCTCACGGTAATGGCACGTGCCCCCACAGATTTTCTTTACCTTTCAGCTAAGGTGTGTGCCCATGTTGCCGTTTGCTGCGAGAAGAGCCCAAAGCTCAATTAAGTGGGCAAGGTAGCCAGCTCCTCCGGTTCCTGGGTCCTGGTACACGTGTCACATCATAAGCTCTCAATTAAGACCAAGAAACGCAGCGCCACACAGGCCTCATTTATAAAACCTGCCTTGCAGTAAGGAGACCTGAGTTCGCTTCCCGGGTCCTCCCTGCTTGGAGTTTAGATGTTCTCCTCGTGTCTGCGTGGGTTTCCTCCGGGTGTTCCAGTTTCTTCCCACAGTCCAAAGACATGCAGGTTAGGTGGATTGGCGATCCTAAATTGTCTCCAGTGTGTGCTTGGTGTGTGGGTGTGTGTGTGTATCCTGTGGTGGGCTGGCGCCCTGCTCTGGGTTTGTTCCTGCCTTGCACCCTTGTGTTGGCTGGGATTGGCTCCAGCAGACCCCCGTGACCCTGTAGTTAGGATATAGCGGGTTGGATGATGGATGGATGGATGGATGGATAGGTTACATCCTAAAATTTTGATTATGACAGAAAGGCAAAAATGGCATACACACAAAAATAATTGGATTTATACAACCATATAAGCCAGCTCACATGCCATGGATGTTTATTAATCTCTAATGAACATCACTCAAATGAACTTTTTGAATATTCATGACCTAATCACCATATAAATCTGTCCATGCTCCTGACTGACGTCTTTACTTTCCAACCATGGGAGAAAGCAGATAACGAAACTTCAGTGAGTGTGACCTTGTTACTGACATTTTAAGGAGTGCAAAAAAGGAGGCACTTTGTTTCTAAAACTAGTCTCAAATAAAGGGTGTGTTTTCCCCCAGTTTTGAAGGCCTCAGTTAATGTAAATATGTCATATTGGGTGCAGGGTGACACACAGATAGCACTGCTGTCTCTTAGTTAGAAGTCTGGGGGTCGCTGAATGCCTGGAGTTTGGCCCTACGTCACGTCTACATGGGTTTGCGCCAATCTCCTCCCACCGCCCAAGGACATGCAGGTTAGGTAAACTGGCGTGTGTGTGTGTGTTCACCCTGCAATGGGCCGGCGCTCTGTCCAGGGGTTGTTCCTCCCTTCTTACTAAGATAGGCTCCAGCTGCTCCCTGCTCTGGATAAGCAGGTTTAGAGGATGGATGGATCAATGACTAGGCTCATCCGTCCTGCCCAGAGCGGCAGCTCTCACTTACTTACACGTCGCCAGTCCTTACAACACATGGGGACATACTGCGTACAATTTCAATTAGAGGTGAGTTCACTGTTTCACAATTAGTTCAACTTGAATATGTCTTCTGCAGTATTTTCCTCTTTTGCACGTCTGATAGCCATTGCTGATGGCACACAGATCCTCTGTGCATTTAAACTTTATTTATAACTTTTATGCCCACCTGTACAAACAGCAGAGTGGTGGCCTGAGCAAATCTTCACACAACCCTGTGGCAAAATACTTCAAAAACAAAAATGTGACATCTGTCTCTGGAATGAAAAAACGAAAATGCTCCAGTTTTCAAATCAGTTAACTTTGCTGCACCCGAATGTTACACTATGCGTCCATTTTCTAACGTCTCCAAATAAGAGAATGCTTCTTATGCTGCCACACTTAAAATATGTAAACCAACAAAATTAAAAACACAAAGTTTTTGTTCATTTACTGTAAACATTGTTAAAGGTATCCGTGTCCTTTTTCATGGTGACGACTGACTTGTAAGCCGATTTAGACGTCCTAGAGCCATTGTGTGATGAACAGAGACCAACATGCTGAAATCACGTAATTCCTGTTCTTATGCAGGTTTAGAACAACCAGGCCTGGAAAAGGGACAGACTGACGTGTCATTGAAATACTCAATGAAGTTCGATTTCCTGTTCACTTCATTGTTCTGCCACCTGAAGTCACTGAAATGCCAACACCAAAAAAGTCTGCGCAGGACTTACAGATGGCCAAAAGTTTCCAAATCTTTTAGCCAGCTTGTGTTTTATAAATTCTGACGTTTGCACATGAAATGGCGTATGCACATTTTGGAGTGTAAGCCAGATTTACCCATGAGGCCCCTGGTCACCCTGCTGCAGTTGCTGTAAATTCTCCTCTGGCTAAGGAAGCCCACACCTTCGGTTCTTTGGTCCTGGGTGACTTTCTGTTGCGCTTGGAGTGAATGACTTGTATTTGCGATGAAAATGATCAGTTGGCCTGAACAATGTGCTTCACTGTAAGCAGACGTTGCTGCCGTTCTTTTCCTGTCAGCAATGCGGCGTGGACATGCAGCTTTTCTTTTTGTGTCCGCATTGCCACCTGCCCTGAGAAGGAGCTGAAGCCCAATTACGTGGGTGAGATTCCTGCACCTCCAATTCTTGGGTCACGTTACGCATTTTACGTCATAAGCTCTCGAATTAGATGAAAATCAATAATCAAGGCCCAGTCGTTCATAGGACAGACAGCCATTAGCATTTTATATTTATATATAGATCAAGATAAATAAATTGAGCTGATTGTGCCTTACTCAAAGAAACATTGTCACTGTTTACTGCCCTGACCTTTTAATGCAGCTGTTGTTTGTTTGTCTGATGCCATTACCCAAGATCACAACAGTCAAGCCGTGAGATGGAGATGAGTATTCAGCAGGCAGTCTTCTGGTTTAGCTACCCTGTCTGCTGTCACTGACCTGATTTTCCATTTTCTGGACCCTACTTAGTCCTACTGGAGGCTGCAGTGGGTGGTCATCATTAGGCATAGCCGTGGACAGAGTGCCAATCACCCTTAAGAGGCCATTTTAGAGTCGTCAGACAACCTATGGTGCAAAAACAAGGAGGAAGTGAAAACTTCACATAAAGACTGACCAGGCTGGGATTCAAAACCATCACCAGCAGCCAAATATAAAAACATTAATAAGGTGCGGACATTGACATGAGAAGGCCACATGAAACTGGCCTGGAGTGATAAACTTTAAAAGTCATATAATAAAGCCGATTGATCAAGAACATGGAGACACAGTTGGAAACTTGTTAAGGGTAAATGTGTGAATGACACAGACACCTGGAGTAAAGTGACCAAGTAGTGTGACAGACAGTAGGAGTTCAGGGACCTTCAAAAGTTGGCGGGAGGTCTTTTTGGAGAAATGGAGTGAGGAGGATTGATGAGTTTTGTTGGGCTAAGTGGCCTCTTCCTGTCAAAATTGTTCTAATGTTCACAAATATAAATTAACCTGAGTTTCACAGTTTTCTCTCAGGCACATAAGCTTTCAGGCTTCTGCCTCTGGTCAGCGCCCTCCCCAGTGCTCCTGGACACTGGTCAAGTTTAGACCATCCTTCATAACTCCATAGTTCACTGACATTTGCTGATCAGGTTTCCTGCTGTGAAAGGAGACAACTGGCTAGACGCCGTGGCTGGAAGACGAGCGCTAATACTCAGGCCTCCCTAGTGGAGGAGGAAGATAAACCGGTGTAATCTCATCGCTCGGGTCACTGTCCTATTTACTCAGCCAGTGAGCCAACAGCAGGGAGGCTTCTGTTTCCTCAGCTATCAGCCCAACATGAGGCATCTGTCTGAGCAGCTCTGCTCGCTGATGAGTGGGCCACTTCCCTGATCACTGGAGCAAAGTTTTGGTTTCTGGTAAATGTGTCAGTGCTGTGAAATGCTGAAACTTTTAGTCTTCTGCTTGTTTTCTTGGAATACCTCTTTATTTTCAGTTTGTCTTTTGTTTTTTTTTTGCAATTCTAAACTGAATGCTCTTTCTACTGTCATTTCATGCTAACATTTCCAGAAGCACAGGAGAGTTGAACCCTGCAGGCTTGGATTGGTTCGTTTACAACACAGGCTTTCAGAGTCCTGCTCTGCTTTCAGAATATTCAGCTGCCCAGCCGTTTTTTGTGTGTTTCACATACACTCACCGGCCACTTTATTAGGTACCCCTGTACATCACAAATATCTAATCAGCCAATCACATGTCAGCACCTCAGTGCATTTTGTCCTGTAGACAATGTCAAGATGACCTGCTGAAGTTCAAACCAAGAATCAGAATAGGAAAGAATGGGGATTGAAGTGACTCTGAACATGTCATGGTTGTAGGTGCCAGACAGGCTAGTCTGAGTATTTCAGAAACCGCTGCCCTACTGGGATTTTCACACACAACCATCTCTAGGGTTTACGGAGAATTATTCAAAAAAGGGCAAATGTCCAGTGAGTGGCATTTCACTGGGCGAAAATGCCTTGTTGATGCCAGAGGTCAGAGGAGAATAGCCAGACTGGTTTGAGCTGATAGAAAGGCAACAGTATGTCAAATAACAAGGCGTTACAACTGAGGTATGCAGAAGAGCATCTCTGAACACACAACACGTCAAACCTTGAAGCGGATGGGCTACAGCAGCAGGAGACCACATCAGGTGCTAATCCTGTCAGCTAAGAAGAGCAAACCGAGGCAACAATTCAGAGGGGCTCACCAAAACTGTACACTTAAAAGACTGGACAAAATATCCACTGGTCTGACGAGTCTTAATTTCTGCTGTGACATTCAGATGGTAGGGTTGGAATTTAGCCTGAAACATGAAAGCATGGCTCCATCCTGCCTTGTATCAAAAGTTCAGACTGCTACTGTGGTGTAATGGTGTGGGGGATATTTTCTTGGCACACTTTTGGCCCCTTAGTACCAATTGAGCATTGTTTAAATACCACAGATTACCTGAGTGTTATTGCTGACCATGTCCATCCCTTTATGACCGCAGTGTACCCAGCTTCTGATGGCTACTTCCAGCAGGATAACATACCATGTCATAAAGCTCAAATCATCTCAAACTGGTTTATTGAACATTACAATGAGTTCACTGCACTCAAATGGCCTCCACAGTCAGCAGATCTCAGTCCAGTAGACTACCTTTGGGAATGTGGTGGAACGGGAGATTCGCATCATGGATTTGCAGCCAACAAATCTGCAGCAACTGTGTAATGCTATCATGTCAATATGGACAAAAATACCTGAGGAAGGTTTCCAGCACCTTGTTGAATCTTTGCCACTAAGAATTACAGCAGTTCTGAGAGCAAAAGGGGGTCCAACCAAGGTGTACCTAATAAAGTGGCCAGTGAGTGTATTTGCCATTGGTTATTGTGTGCCACATTATCCAACTTCTTATCATGGGGCATGTCAGGTTTGGTGACCTCGTTGCTGCACCATGACAAATTACGTGATTATAAATCGCAGCCCATGTCACATTTCTTGACAGAGCTCCGATCTTCTAGCACAGCCACACGTGCCCCTTTGACTGACGGCCAACTGCATGCTGCCTGGCTAAGCTGGTGCCACACGAAGGGTTAACAGCTGTGACAAGTTCAGCAGCAGTAGTGGCCATTTTTTTTTCCTTTTTTCCATTCTTTTTTAGTTTGTAAAACAAGAGACATCAGACAGACGAGCTTCTCTTCTGTTTATGTGCTCCAACACTCCCACATTCCTGATCGCAGCACTATGAAACTCGTATTCCCGCCTGAGCATTGGTTGTCATCTCTCCTGCCCCTCTGACTAAAGACAACGCCAAACCTGTCTGATTTTGTCGGGGCGAGTTGGAGTGACTCGCTGCATGGGATTGTCACAAGCCACACTTGGTCTTCAATGGAGGACATCATATCCTGTACGGACTGGTTAAGATTATGCAAATGAAGACTACAACTGAAAATCACTGGAAAATGTTGGATAATGTGACAAAGGCTTAAGGTTGCCAAAATCAATTAGCACAGTCTATACTTAAGAAAATATCTGCAATGCATCTTGTGGTTACTGCACTTGCTGCTGCGGTACCATGGAATGAATGTGCAGTTGACCCTCAAAACGGAGGTGTGGGGTGATATACATTTTAAACAATGCACTTGTATTGAATTTCATATTCCTTAATCTCTTCTGCCTGAACCCTGTCATGATCTCATCCGAACATTTCTGGATAGACCTGAAAATAGCTCTCCGTTGATGGATTGTATTCAACCTGACAGAACTTGAAAGGATCTGCAGAGAAGAATGGCAGAAAAATCTCCAAATCCAGGTGTGTAAAGCTTGTCACGTCAAACCCAAGAAGACTCCGGGATGGAATCAACTAAGTACTGAGCAACGGTCTGAATACTTGTGTCTATGTGATAGTTCAGTGTTTTAGTTTTTAGAAATTTGCAAAAATTGCCGTTCTTGAGCATTCAGCATTGTTTGATGAGGAATGAATGAATTTTAAATTGTTTTGGCACAAGGCTGCAACACAGTGTCACCCATGTGTGTCAAAGGACCTCCTCACAGGTTCAGTCGAGGTACGTAATAACCCACCGAGACAAGAGGGGGCGCTGCCACTAACACTGTTTTCTCGTTCTTTCCCTACAGTGCCAAGAAGCCACGCGGTGAAGACATTCAGCCCTGTCCCAATATGAGGCGTCACTTTTGGCCAGAGCAACCCGTGAAACGGTGCTCCGCTAAGAACGACAAAGCCTCAACTTTGATGACATTTGCGATTTCCCGCTGAAGTGCTATTCACATTCTTCTTTTTTTTGCTTTCTTGTCTTCGGGAGAATAAAAAGGGACGGCCAAGTTGGCACCCCAAAATCTTCTTTGCTGTCCTCAACTGTCATTTCCACACCCCAGCCATGATATGCAGGCAGGAGGATTTGCTATATTTTGTAGAGAATTTTTTTATTTTATTTATTATTCAGAAGTTGGTTGGAAACAGTGCTGTTTGATGAAAGAACAGGTTGTCTCCGAGCTTCATGAATTTAGGGTTCATGAATTAATTAATAAAATGCATTGCACATTTGCTTCGCTCTCTTGCCCAATGTCGACGCCATTCTAGACGTTGTTTACTCTGCGCTCTTCACGCACACACTGGGACTTGACATCAAATCAATGAGTCTAACATTCCTTCTAGCAAAAGGAGTCAGTGTTGTGCAAGGTCACACCTCACAAGAACTCGCTCAAAGTTCTGTTCACACAGATTAAAATGAATAAATTCACGTTCATAGTTCACCATTTCAATTTTGAACTAGTTCATGTTCAGTTCATTTTGTGTTTTTTAAGGAGTGAGAATAAATGACCCATAAGTTTACTTTTTTCAATTTTGCATGCCTTATATTAGGCTATTACAGTGTTCTTGAATAAAATACAATAACTACGAAGACTTTTTTATTTAAATACACTTTATTGAGTTATACCCAGCAACAAACACGTATAACCATATATGTTAATATCCCCCCGGTAAAAAAAGAAATTAAATAGATGCAAGTATACATATAAATTAACGCTCTCTTTCCAACCGTGTGACACAAATGGTGACTGTGGGACCAGCGTGTAGGTGAGCTAACGTATTACACTGCCAGTCAAAATTTGCATCACATATTACATGTCCAGCGGGGAAAAATATAAAATGGCTTCACAAAGTACAACGTTTTCCTAAAAGCGAAAGCAGAGCTTCACCACGTGCTTGTGTCAGGGGGGTGCAGCTTAAGCACAAGTGACTATTTGATTTTACGTTATTTTTTCAGAATACAAATAAATTGCAAAAAATTCGTACGAAATAAATATTCATAAAAATGCACTATTTGTGCTTATCTGAATACCGCATTCAGAGTCGGCTCCACCCCTACAATACAGGGTAACATTTAATCTGAAACTAAAGCAGATCCAGAGTGTGACATAAAACTGAACGAGCTCACCTTCAAGTTCTTCACTTGCAAATACGTTACGTTAAGTTCACCGTTCTTAGAAAAATGAGCTTGTTCAATGAACGCTCTCTTTTGAACTAGTCCATGCACAGCACTGAAGGGCGTCTACTTATAACATAACGGTGACTTTTATTGATGTTTACAGCTTTTACTGTCCCTAAAAAGTTAATAGAGATAAACAAAGACACACGCAAAGCCTTTTCATGCACTCGTCCCTCAAGGCTGACATTAGACGTTGCCAATGCCAGTGTAACCTCAGCCCTCTGATGAGATGCTCTGTACTGTTCTTTATGTTGATTTAAGTATACGTTCCACACACTTTATGGTTCAGTCATGGCTTTTCAATAAATTCTCAAGACTGTATTCATCTAAGTAAGCCATAACAGTTCTGATTCTAACTCTTTCTAGGTAGCCTCCCACCTGTCTTTTACTTTTCATGCTTTATTATACACATAAATGATGAAAATTATTTGACACCAGCTTTAGGTTTTGACCCCCGGTATTACCTAATCCTTTAAATTTGTTCTTATCTCTGGTATGGAAACTTCTGCGTGAATGGCTTCCAAACATTTTCTGTATCTGATATAAACAACATCACGTGTTTGAGAGCGCGACAGTAGTTTGGACTGCATAGTATGGCAATGACCAGCATTGAGACCCCAAAGGCATAGTCTTCTCTGTGGTAGAACTTGAATGAAAATAAATGGCATTGATGACTTCACAGTCTTATGACAATCCTTAATGCTGTTTCATTGAAATATATAACACGTGCATTCTAATGTTCAAAATGTATTGTTTTCTATTAGTGATACATTTATTTATTTTTATTTATTTATCAGCTGGCTGATTGATTGGCTGTATTATTTGTTCTGTGTGTCTGTATTCTTGTTTTTTATGTTTCTACTGTTGTATGCATCTGAATTTTCCCTGGAATTAATACAATTAATCTAATCTAATCTAAAGTAAACCCTTAATTAATTGGTGGTACTGCCTCTTTATTCACATCAATCAAATGCAGTGCTCTCGGGCCTTGTCCAGGTTGTTGCATTGGATTGAGTGGGTCTGAGAAAGTTATTCTGGTATTTTTAATATCAGTTAGCCATTTTTTCTTAAACTATTTCATCCCAGCGTACAAAGTAGCAGGTGTCCTATCCATTTTTAGTTGAGAGAGCTGTGCACAAAATGTGACAATAGTTTAGGTTTAGGTTTAGGTTAGGTTTCTTTATTTAGTCGTGTTTACACAGGAAAACATGAAATTTGTCTTCTCAGTTGCATCTAATAACAGGTAACAGACAGAATGAAATGAAACAGACAAATAGAAATAAGAAAGGTTAAGGTAAGGCAGTTAGATAAAACATATTTATACCAAAAAAAAAAAAAAAAAAGGTAACAGGCTATATATCAAAACCTTAAACATTATCTCCGATATTTCTTATTGAAAAGTCGTATGGCACTAGGAAGAAAGGAGTTTCTGGAGCGATTTGTGTGGGTTTTCAAAGCAACTATCCTTCCTGATTTACTGAAGTTTAGTTCTACATGTAATGGATGTCTGTCATCAGTTGAGATGATTTCCAGTTTCTTTAGCATTGCACTCTGACACACACACTAGTCAAATCATCTACATCAGCCCCAATAACGTTAGCTGCATACTTCGTAATCTGCTGGAGCTTTTTTGAGTTTTGGTTTGTCAGACTATCAAACCAGGCAATGAAACTGAAAGTGATCACGGACTGGATCATACTACGACAGAAGGACAACATGAGGTTCTAGTCTTCTTTAAATAGTTTGAGTTTATGGAGGAGAAATAAGCGCTGGTTGCATTTAGAAAATAATTTTTTTGTATTTGTATTCCAGTTAAGATTGTTATCTAGGTAAGTTCCTAAGTATTTATATTCATTCACTATTTCTACCTCCTCTCCCAGAACTACAATGGGGGAACATACAGATTTCTGTCTCTTAAAATCAAATATCATTTCTTTGGTCTTTTTTACATTCAGAGTGAGAGAGTTTTTATTGCACCAGTTTACCATACAGTCCACTTGATTTAGATAATGGCTTTCATCCTCCCCAGATATGCATCCTATGATCATGGTGTCATCCGCATACTTAATAATGGAGCAGTGGTCATTGTTCTGTCTCAGGTCACTTGTGTACAGAGTAACCAGTAATGGTGATAAGACACACCCCTGTAGTATCCAAAAATGTATGAATTTCGATTAAGTGGCAGACGTCACCATTGGCCTTGACTGTGACAATTTGGCATGCAGGCCTGCAGGTGATCCACAAAGGGTTGTTCTGCTATTCATTGAGAGTTTTTTCCTCTATAATATAACAAAAATCTATCGAGAGTGATGACTAATGGATTAAGTGAAGGAGTGCTGAGGAAAGGCTGGATGAGTTGAATTTTTTAGGTCTAGACACCCCAGGATTCAGTCGTAGTGTGACAAAGTGGTGCAGTGGTTAGCTGTACTGCCTTAGAGATTTGAATGTTTGTGTTGAATTCTTGTCTCGGTTGCCGTTTGTGTTGACTTTGCATGTTCTCAACATGTCTACATGGCCATTCTCCAAGCATTCCAGTTTCATTGTTCGTTAAGTAAATTGGCCCCCACTATAATTGTATGTGTGGAAGCGAAGGTCTGTGATACGTTTGCATATACATATGTGCTAGTAATCCATAAATGGAGAAGGTGAGTCATGGATTTTAAAATACTTTTTTATTGCTAAGCTTTCAACAACATACCAGGTGTCGTCATTAGAGGAAAATGATTAGACTTACAGGAATCAAAGGCAGTATATAGTAGGTGAGGGTGGAGGGGGGTGGTGTAAGGGGGCTGTATTTGCCATATATTGCCTTTGATTCTTCAAGTCATTTTCTTCTGATGATGACACCTGGTATGTTGTCGAAAGCTTAGAAATAAAAACGATTTTAAGGTGTGTGACTCATCTTCTCCCTCTGTGCATTACTAGCTACAAATTGTATTTTTTTGTGTGTTAGTAGGCCCCATCACTGACTGACGTCCAGTCCCAACAGAGAGCTGATTGGGAATCTGTGCCGCCTCGCTGCAGTCAGTTGGTGAACAATGCAGGTTCAGAAAACAGATGGATACGTGCGTTGGAAGTCATTGAAAGGATATGTGGATAAAAGTGATCGCTTTTTAAGGGCAGATCTCTCATTGATATAAGGAATAAAACATTACAAATACAAGGTACCAGTTCCCTAGCAACATATTGGAAACGACACTGTGGGAACCTCCAAACGCCAGCGTGAAGTTAGATGAATGGGAAGTGATGGGTTCCTTTGCTCTGAGCGGTCGGTTCCCATGAAGGCACTTTTGTGAAGTCTTGTTAGAGAAGAATGGAAAATGTTCTCCCACAGCACAGCAGGGTGAAGCGTAAACCTCTAGGAGATCAGCAAATGTCAGCCCTGTGTCAGTGCAGTTCCTTCTGAAACATTTCCTGTACAGTGTGTTAAACTTGTCTACGTGTGCCTTTCCAACGGTGGACACACGCCTTGCTACTAGTCTGCCAGTAGCTGAGAGGGTGGCAGGAGCTCCAGTGTGCAATCTGCTCAGGTCTTACTCACGTCAAGGTGACATTCATTACAGACGAGCTCTCTGTTGTGATTGCTGTGTTTTTATTCATGTTTTTGTTTCTTTTCTGGACAGTTTTTTGGATATCTTTGCAGCAAAATTGTTTTTTTCAACTCCAAAAGTTTGCTTTTGTTGTTTATTTTTCTCCATCTAACTTCCAGAGAAACATAATTACTCCGTAGCAACCAATGATGCATTATGAAGACTGCACCTTGGAAAAAACAAGATGGCAACGGAAAAGGCAGAAAAATGATTTCATTGAGGAAATAAATGCAAAAATCGGATTAGGAAAAGTCCACAATGGGAAAAAAATACTTAGAAAAGGAACTTAAAGCGAGCATTAAAAATAAATGGTAAACGTTCAGATGTAAAGACAACAGCAACAAATCGACAACATGCAGGTCTGTGTAGCTGTGATCCCTTAATAAACTGGCATCCTGTTCAGAAGTGTTTAGCTGCTGCTAATGGGATTTGCTGCGGACCCCATGACCTTTAAATGGAAATACCAGCTTCAGAAAGTGGATGGATGGATAAAGAGCAGACTAAAACACAGGCCTCCCAGCACTCACCTTCATAAATAGGCCGGCAGGACACCTGAGGGGTCTCACCGCTGTAACTTCACCTCTTTCATACATGCAGCCCCCCTCAGAAATTATTCAGACCCCTTGACTTTTTTTCACATTTTGCTCTGTTGCAGACATGCACTAAAATCATTTAAATTTGTCTTTTCCATCATCAACCAACACTCAGTACCCCAAGAATGACAAAGCAAAACCAGGATTTTAGAAATGTTAATATCACGTTGACACCAGTATGCAGACCCTTTGCTATGGCACTTCAAATTGGACTCGTGTGCATCCCATTCATAATTGAGATGCTGCTACACCTTGTTTGGAGTCCACCAACATGATAACTAAAGACACACATCTGTCAGCAGAAGATCCCACAGGTGACAATGTGCCTCAGTGCAAAAACCAAGCCAAGAGGTCAAAGAAGTTGCCTGTGGAGCTTAGAGACAGGATTGTGGTGAGACACACATCTGGGGAAGTCTGCAGCAAATCCTGTAGCATGGAAAGTTCCAAAAAGCATAATGGCCTCCATATTTTTTAAATAGTGTGGGAGATGGCCAGCTGTTCATCCCAACCAATACCCCCAGTCCGCTAGATGGAGCCCTCCCTGTAGCATGGAAGTGCCCCGTAGACCAGCAGGGAATTATGGACAATGGAGTTTTTATTCCCAACCCTGCTGGACACCGTGGGGCCCACCAGAGGACGCTGCAGGGAGGCTCAAGGACTTATACGTGCCCTATAACCCGGAAACACGTCATGATCATATGACCAGAAGAGACGACGTGTTTCTGGGTTGAAGAGAAGGACTTTTTATCTGACCCGAAAGTGGTAAGAAATCACATGGACTGTAGGATGGGAAACACTTCTGGGTCAGGGAATATAAAAGGACTGTGGGAAAGCCCAGACGCTGAGCTGAGCTGGGAGGTAGGGTGGCGAAGTGTCTGGGAGTGGAGGATTGTTGGTGATTATTGATTATCGTATTTGTATGTGTAGTGTGGAGTGGAGGGTGCTTTGTGCACATAGTTATTATAAAATAAATAATAATTATAATTTTACCCAGTGTTTGGAGTGGTACCTGAGGGTTCAAGGGAGCTCTAGCGCACCCTACTGCTACAATAGAAAATGTTTGAAACAACCATGACTCTTCCTAGAGCTGGCTGCCCAGTCAAACAGAGTAATGACAGTAGAAGGGCCCAAGAGCGCAAAGGAGCTGCAGAGAAACTGTGTGGAGATGGGAGAAACTTCCAGAAGGAGAACCACTACTGCAACACTCGACTTTACAGAGTGGCCAACAACACATGAAATAGGCGCCTGAAGACTCTCAGGCAATGAGAAACAAGATTCTCTGGTCTGAAGAAAGCAATACTGAACTGGGGTTGTTAGGGTTCAGACTCGTTAGGGTTCAGGAAAGGCTGAACAAAGCAAAATATGGAGATCTCCTTAATGAAGAGCTGCCCCGGAGAACTCTTGGCCTCAGGTTCACCTTTAACAGGACAATGATTCTAAGCACAAAGATAAGATGACCCCAGATTGGCTTAGGGACTGCACTGGAAATGTTCTTGGGCTGCCCTTCCATTGCACAGACATGACCTCAAATGAGCAGTTCTCAAGAAAATACCGTAGCTCTCCACCGATGGTCTCCAGCCAACCTGAGAGATCTAGAGAGGGTCTGCAGAGAAGAACGGCAGAAAACATCCATATGCAGATGTGTGAAGCTTGTTATGTCAGAACCAAGAGCACCCCAGGCTGCCACTAAGTACTGGGTGAAGGGTCTCAATACTCATGTCAATCAAATGGATACTTCAGTTTTTGATTTTTAACAAATTTGCAAAAAAAGTCTTTAAATCCTGTTTTTGTTCTGGGGTAATAAGTGTCACTTGATGAGAGGAAAAATCAACTTAAATGATTTTAACACAAATGTGAAAAAAGCAAAGGGGTCTGAATACTTTCTGAAGGCACGTGAGTCAGCACAAGCTCAACTCGATGATTCTGAGGATGTTCAGCTTGTTTTCTTTATATTGGGACCCCCCTACCAGGAATAAAAAACGTGTTTAATGTTTTAATGTCTGAGCATTAGCAAAAAAATAAATTTGTAAATAAATCAACCCTTAAAACCAGAAGGACAGTTAAAGTGGCACTTAGTGAGTCTTTTTGTTGAAGCACTGTAGGTGATGGACCCCCCATACCCCATGACTTATCACTGAGGCTTGTCCTCGCCTCTGACTTTGCAGGTTATCACTGAGCCGCATATTCAGTTAGTGGAGTGGTCACAAAGGCCCACCACCCACAACACCCCCCCCCCCCTCCATCACTGATAACTAAAACAAAGCCACAAACTGGAGACAACCACATCAAAGAGACAGCTGAGCGGGGCTCGTCTTTGGTTGCTTGTCAGGGACACAGACTGGCAGAGCAGGAAAGGACCTTCTGAAGTCCTCTTGTCAGAACTTATCATTTCAAATTCTGTGCTGATTGGTAAAACATTTATTAGGATGGCACTGACTGTCATGTGTGTGCAACTGTAGCATCTACTACAGCATGCCTAGCAAAAATGAATCCATTAATTTGGAAAATAAACTTTTTTTTAAATAGCGGGACCCTCTTCTAACAGTATAGGGAGTGCCAGTCCATCACAGGGCACTCACGCTCACCAGGCCCATTTAGAGTCATCAGTTACAAACAGAGTTTTTAAACAAAGTGATCTCTGTCCACACTAGCGTTTTATGAAAGTATCTCCATTCCTGCTAAAAACAATTGAAATAACTGAAAATGAACTGAAAACGAACATGACGTAGACATTCACCTGTACTGGACATGAGCACATCAGTCTTTGAATGGTGCAGACCAAGGGGTTTACCGCAAAACTGAAGCGACCAGTAAAAGTTTTTGCTTTATACACATGTATGCAGCATTCAAAAATGTACAAAAACACAAGTCTGATGCATAAAGCTAAGAACCCATCAAGCGCCATGGAAAGCAGCTCCTCTATGAGCGCTATGTTGAAATATGGTGTTATTCCGCAAAGGGTGAACAGTCAGGGAATGAGACGTTTTAACGAGCAGGATCCAATCAGGATATGGCCATTTAATAAGCACAAACCAATCAGAGTGCAGTGAGAGCCTGTGTTTTCAAAAATATGTGTTTATTCTCATCTATACCACAAGGCTGAGGCTGCGTTTTTAAAATTCTTTGTTTTCAGGGTTAAAAAACGCCAGGGTATTGTTTCCCCGAAGACCCCAACACTTATCTTGTCCCTTTTGACCTCACTGAGATATGTAAAAGATGAATGTCTCTCATTATCAGGTGTTTGCCATGTTGTTCGAGTCAGAACTCGACACGTACTGTGAATACCTGGTTCTACTCACGCCTCACGCCTGGACAAACCGGTGAGGAAGGCAGGCTCTATTGTTGGCACGGAGCTGGACAGTTTGACATCTGTGGCAGAGCAACGGGCGCTGAGCAGACTCCTGTCAATCATGGAGAATCCACAGCATCCATAAACAGTATCATCTCCAGACAGAGGAGCAGCTTCAGTGACAGACTGCTGTCACTGTCCTGCTCCACTGACAGACTGAGAAGATTGTTCCTCCCCCAAACTATGCGACTCTTCAATTCCACCCAGGAGGGTAAACATTAACATTATACAAAGTTACTGTCTGTTTTACCTGCATGTTTATCACTCTTTAATTTAATATTGTTTTTATCAGTATGCTGCTGCTGGAGTATGTGAATTTCCCCTTGGGATAAATAAAGTATCTATCTATCTATCTATCTATCTATCTATCTATCTATCTATCTATCTATCTATCTATCTATCTATCTATCTATCTATCTATCTATCTATCCTGCGTGGGGAGGAGGCGAGACTTGTACAGTAAGTTTGTACTCCCAGGCGACGTGCTCGCCAATAGAACTCATTTTCATCAGGTCATTTGTGCAGGATGGTCAGAGTCAGGATATATTTCAAGTATCCAAAAGAAATGCCATTTCCGTGAATATGTGGATGTGAAGACTCGTGGCTTACAATTCCCCCCATTTCCTGAAAACTGTGGTCACCACTAGTTTGGCCGATTTTCTTCTCGTTATGTCATTGTCTCGTGGTCCTCCCATCAGAGTCCATAACTGAAGATGTGATCACCGATTCTTTTGCCTGGATGTGTACGTATGAGTTTTCTAAAACGTTTGAAAGTCAGTCCTGAATCTGAGCAACTTCAATTGAACCACCAGTAGTATAAAATGGAAAAACAGTTTTTGTTTTTTAGTTGTTTTTATCTTATGCTTGCAGTCCACTAAACACTTCACCTAAACTGTCCACAACAATGGTGGCTACAAGTTTAAGGATATTTTTTTTTATCCATCCATCCATCCATCCATTTTCCAACCCGCTGAATCCGAACATTATTGAATTTATTAAAAGCATATAACATTCCATACAATCAAATCAAACTTAACAAAACAAAATTCAATTCAAACCCATCCATGAGAAAGAGAGGAAGGCTAACAGCCAGAGTAAAAACTTTGAGAGGAGTAAAGAGGGAAAAGGAGTCCTTTCCCCCCAATATATAAATGCTTATTCTAAAATGTTATTAATTAGATCCTGCCAGGTTTTAAAAAAAGTTTTGTTCAGATCCTTGAAGTGATTTGATTTTTTCCAATTTCAAATAGTATACAACATCAGTTACCCACTGACTTAACAGAGATGAGTTAGGATTCTTCCAGTTGACCAAGATAAGTCTACGTGCCAACAGTGTAGTAAAGGCAATTCCAGTTTGTTTGTCCTTTTCCACTTTAAGCCCACCTGGAAGTCCACCAAACACAGCTGTTAGTGGATTAGGAGGGATTGTGACGCCCAGGCTGTCTGAGAGGCATGCAAAGATTTTGGTCCAAAATGATGTTAATTTGGTACACACCCACAACATATGGCCTAGTGAGGCTGGAGCTCGATTGTGACGTTCACATGTTGAATCTTGCCCTGGAAATATTTTGGACAATTTTAAGTGAGATACAAGTGCTCGATAAAAGATTTTAAATTGAATAATTGAATGCTTTGTGCATGTGGAGCTCAAGTGAATTCTATCCATGGCTGCCTTCCATTCCTTTCTTGAAAAGTTGAGTAAGAGATCCTTAAGGACATTTTTAATGCAACCTGTCTCTGTACGTTCAGAGGTTCACACATTTCCATTTCCACTTTGTTCTCTTTTCAGAACTGCTATAGCCTAAATGTTGTTTCTCTTGTTAATGTCGCTCTCTCCCACAGAGAGTCTTTCCTCTGCTGTTGACCCCTTTCTCTCTTCATAACATATAAAGTTCTGCTGTCACATCAATCTTTTAGTGAAAACTTAGCTAACTAAACAAACAAGGCTGATGGACTGAATGGTCTCCTGTCATTTGTCAGATTTGTTGTTATGCTCTGTATCCTCAGCCAGTGTCAATTACAACAGGCATATGTTACACACCTTAATTCATAATAAATCCTTATCCATTGGTTCGAACCTCTCATTAATTCCATGTTATCCAACAGTGTAATGAATTACAAATCAAACTGATGAGTGTGAAAATGCATGTTGCCGGAAAGAACTAGTAGATGAGTGTGACAAAAATCATTACCTTAAATATATATCTATTAATAATCAACCCGAAGAACCAGGCAGGAGGAAGCTTGTCCATTGCGTCTTTTATTACTCATCTTGAAGAAGGACATCAGCCTGTCATGGAATTGTCAGTAACCAAAGCTACAGGCTCATGTTTATACAGTAGATAATACATAACAGTGCTGAATTAATGCTTACTCTGATTGGTTCACTTGCTTGCATTCACTATGATGGACTAAAAGACATGCAGTGTTTTATCAGAGAGCATTAACCAGTTTACAAACCCCAAAATAAAAGTCGCATTTCTTCTTCTTGGTCCTTACAATATTTTTTAATACTTTTGAGTTCCTGTTTGTGACTTTCTACAGGTCTTACTGGGTACATGATAGTGGGCCAACTTCTTGAACTATCACCTAGAACCTTCTTGTTCTTTGTTGTTGTTCACTTGACCTTTATCTAGTTTCCTGATATATGTGAACAAGTTTCTGACATTGATTAACCCTTTTATACTACTTCTAAGATATATGCTATATTTGAATATAGAAAGCATACCCAAGCACTTTATACTCAATAACAATATTACCCCTAAATGACTATGTGACCCCTAAGTCTCATTTTTCTAATGACCCTCCTCTTTCCCTCATTCATTGGTTAAGGGTCCTGTCTTCAGTTTAAAAGCTTATTCCTGTGAGAATTTTTTTTCTTGCCCATCACTAAAACCACATGGGGTAAGTAACATATAAAAATAATGTTATGCTAACAATCACTATAGAAAACATTTCTAGTAGAACCAGGAGATAAGATGTACAGTAATCCCTCCTCCATCACGGGGGTTGCGTTCCAGAACCCCCCACGAAAGGTGAAAATCCGCGAAGTAGAAACCATATGTTCATATGGTTCTTTTTATATATTTTAAGACCTTATAAACTCTCCCACACTATTGTAAACATTTCCCACACAATTATACAGCATAAACCCTTTGTATTTTCTCAGATATTAGGTAAGATTCGTTGAAATTATGTATGTAAACACAGTTTATATACAGTAAAACCTAAATATTATTTTAAAGATATTGAGCGTCTCCGATATCACATATGTTACAGCCATTACGACAGACAGGCCACCAGCAACAAATACGTACAATGCAAGAAAAATTGTATACAGTAAAATGTGTGTACAGTGACACTAAACTAAGTACATGTAATAAGTACTGTACGTAGATAATTAATTATGGTTACTCACCAACAATGACATGACGACTTGTCCAATAACGATGAGTTTAATTTTACTGCACAACAAAGGAGAGCGTTACAGCTCTTCTAAAGGAGCCTCTTCAGGCGATTGTGTAGCACCGCTGTTGTTCTTTTTCCATCACTCTTCAATCCAAATCCCTAAAGCAGATTCCATCCAGACTACTGCCTTATCACGTCCACTTGCAACTCGTTTTGCGCCCTGGTTAAAGGACACTGCGGCCGTAGATCTTATATGCTTTTCCTCCTTTTTAAATAAAAAGAATCGTGGACTCATTGATGCTGTAATGGTGTCCTGCAGCGGTGTAGCTGTTCCCTTCCTTCAACATATCCAAAACTTTTACCTTTTCTGCAATCATTTGCATCTTCTGTAGGCGCTTGGACACGGCCCCTGAAGCAGTAGCAGGAACACATTAATGCTGAATGAGTGAGATGAGACTTCCTGGTTAATGCAGCACTCCGTCGCTGAGCCAATCAGCACACAGGAACTTTAACTGTGTGCTCTGATTAGGTAGCTTCTCAGTCATCCGCCAGTAGCATCCCTTGTCTGAAATCAACTGGGCAAACCAACTGAGGAAGCATGTACCAGAAGTAAAAAGACCCATTGTCCGCAGAAACCCGCGAAGCAGCGAAAAATCCGCGTTATATTTTTAGATATGCTTACATATAAAATCTGCGATAGAGCGAAGCCGCGAAAGTCGAAGCGCGATATAGCGAGGGATTACTGTAGTCAGAAAGCACAAAAGGGATAGAAACTGAGAGATTGAAAAATGACATTGTCATAAGGATATGTGCTTAGAAAACAAATAATACTTTAGAACTTACAACAGGTTAAAACTAGTAATGGTAAAATCTCAGTGGCTGACTGGTCGGCTAGCCTGAGGGAATACAGGTGGGCCATATTAACAGGCCAGTATAGCCTGGAATAGAAGGGACAGGTAGTTTGATTTTATGACGCCCCTTCTAGCCTGGGCTAACATAGTGCTGGGCTGGAGCTATGGCCAAGTAGGATCAGTATGAAGTACCGAGTTGGCTCATCCTATTGGCTCAAAAGGTACATCATGGAAGATAAAGACAACAAAGAAGCTCCCTTTTTCTCTCTGCCATTTTCCATCCTGAGAAGACCAACTCTCTTTCAGTAGCCATATTGAGACAGACATGCCGCTCAGCCCTATGCAGATGATAAGCTAGCTAAGAAGATAAATGAGTATATCTCCAAGTTTATGTGCCATTTAAAACAAGACATCTAGCACCATCAAGTTGTATGGTTTGGCAAAGCCAAATTCTGTTTTCTTGTATATGGCACTAGTTATCATAAAAATGTATTGCCTGTAATACATAATTAAATGTGCAGTCACTTTCTCCTGCCTGTTCTTTTACTCTATCTAATTGGCTGGGTTTACAGACGTAAAAGGAAGAGGGAAATGCTGAATAACAATAGTAGTCAATCCTGACAGTGTGGGAAGAGTATGGAATCTGAGACATTCTACTTAATAAAGAGTATAAAGGGGAAGAGTGTCACCCCAGGACCCTGCCATGACAAAACACGCACATTAGAATAGAAACGAGAGGGAAAAATAAAAAAATAAAAAGCGAATAGTAAGCACCAAAACAGACAACTGAGTAGTTAGTTTTGAGAATAAATTCATTCAACAAAAAGGTGTTTTGTACCCACAAACTCGGATGAGGAAATGTCCAAAAGGAAGACTTTTTCACAAAATCATGTCATGTCCAGAAGGTCATGATTTTTCAGGAAACGCTCCTATCAATGTGGATTGCTGATCTAACAATAAGAGGAATAATTGAGGAAACTGTGAAAAACCAAAATGGGGGCAAAGATGGTACAAAATAATTTACAGCACACAGTAAACTGACCTCATAATTAGATTTGCCATCTTAAAAAATACCCAAAATAAATATAAGAATGTGCCTTTTAACACACAAACACACAAACAAGTTGCAGTGTATTCGAGATAATTCTGCTGTAGCAGTGGACCAAAATCAGACTACGCACTACGGTACTAAGAGGAGATGATCCTCTGGTCTAAGTGCTGTTTCAGTGAACAGCATAACAAGATCAAGACCAAGTTTAAGTTATCCACAGCTAGTCTTGTTTTGGCCTCGTGTGTCTCCTCGTTTTCCTTAGTTGGTCGTCTGATTGCCTGTTAATGGTGTAACGTCTCACACTCTCTCCATTAATGACGCCCCTGTACACATTACTCTTGACTTAAATGGGCCAAGCACAGTGGAAAAATACATCCTCATGAAATCTTATTAAAAAGTAACTTCAGTCGTTAAGTTACATTAGATCGAAATGAATGTCACTGTCGTTATTGTAAACATTATCACTTTGAGTTTACGAAAAGACTCTGAAAGCCCTGTACAGAAAGTAATGGCGATGAGGGGTACATGTTAATAGAATCATATCTGAAGCATAACTTTCTCACTGCAACTAATTTTCTTAGTTACATAGAAAATACTAAAGAGTTAATACTTGTCATTCATTGTGCACCCAGCTTTTCATATTAGCTGAATTAATCCAACAGTCACCAGAGTGTGGAAAATGCCTAGTCAGAGATGGGACAAGGATTCATAAAGAGTGTCTCATCACAGCGCAAACTTCATAGTAAAGTACAAGCTCAATACAAAACATATTGTCAAAGATCTCACATCAGATCTGAGGACACCCACAAAGGTATCTCCACGACACTCTGAAGGAAGAAACTGGCAGCATCTTTCAATAGAGTCTGAGCTTATTAGGGACAGCAATACTGCATGTTCTTATTGAAGATTAATGGTTAAAATTATGTTGGTATATATCTTTCTATTTCTTATATTACTCAATATAAATGTTTCTATGCACGGCTTGTCTTTTTACATGGCATTTTTAAAGAAGACAATATACAGCCAGGTCCATAAGTATTTGGACAGGGATCCAATTCTCATAACTTTAGCTCTGTGCACAACGACAATGGATTTGAAGTAAAGGAGTCATTATGTGATATGAAGTGTAGACTTTCAGTTTTAATTCAAGGGGTTTAACAAAAATATTGTATGAGCCATTTAGAAAAGACGGCCATTTTTATACAAGGTCTCCCCATTTTCGGGAGCTCACACAAACTAACAATCATAAATATAACAATCATTTTCAATATTTGACTGAAAATCCTTTCTAGTCAATGACTGCCTGTCTGACTGAACCCACGGCCTACTCCAAGTGCAGAGTTTCCAGCACACTCATGATTTGCTAAGCCTTTACTGCTGCTGTCTTCAGCTGCTGCTTGTTTGTTGGACTTTCTGCCACCAGTTTTGTCTTCAGCAAGTAAAGTGCATGTCCAGTTGGGTTGAGGTCAGTTTAGATTGACTTGGCCTTTGAAGAATCTTCCAGTTATTTGCGTTGAAAAGCACTTGGTTTGCTTTTGCAGTATGTTTTGGGTCATTGTCTATCTGTATTATGAAACGTTGTCCTATCAATTTTGCAGCATTTTGTCTAAATCTGAGCAGACAGTACAGCCCTATACACTTCAGAACTCATCCTGCTGCTTCTGCCAGCAGTCATATCATCAATAAACACCAGTGACTGACTTCCATATGCAGCCATGCATGATCATGTCAGAAAACTGCCGCCACTATGTTTCACAAATGATGTGGTATGCATCGGATCATGAACAGTTTCTTCTCTTCTCCATATTCTTCTCAATCTGGCTTTGACATACATATTGATCTTAGTTTCCTTTGTCCAAAGAAAATTGTTCCAGAACTGGACAGGCTTTTAAAAAATGTTTTCTGGCAAAGTCTAATGTGTCTTTCATATCCTTGAGGTTTAACAGTGCTTAGCACCTTGTGGTGAACCTTCTGTCTTTACTTTCATGAAGATTTCTGTTGATTGTAGACTTTGGCAATGATAGCTCTACCTCCCAGAGAATCTTCTTGGTTTGACTAAATGTCATGAATTTATTCTTTTTCGCCAAGGAAAGAATTCTGAGATTATCCAGCACAGTTGTCTTCAATGATTGTCTAGGCCTTCTGGTATTGCTGAGTTCATTGGTGAGTTCCTTCTTTTTAAGAATGTACCAGATAGTTGATTTGACCACTCCTGGTGTTTCTGCTATCTCTCTAAAGGGTTTGTTTTGTCTTCTTTGCCTAATGATGGTCTGCTTTTTCTTGCATGGACAGCTCTTTGGACATCAAATTGAGAGTTCACAGTGACAGTTTCCAAATGCAAATTACACACTTGGAATCATCTGAAGACCTCCTACCTTCTTAATATTTAATGATGTAATGAGGGACCTGCTTCCACCTGGATATGTCAGTCAAATGTCCAAATACCCCTGAAAATGTGGGGACTGTGTATAAAACTGGCTCATAAGATATTTTAGCTGAAGCCTTTGAATTAATGCTGAAGGCCTACACTTCCATCACGTAATTATTTCTTCGTTTCAAATCCATTGTGGTGGTGCGTCACTGTCCAAATGCTTATAGGCCTGACTGTATTTGATTCAATATCACGCTATACTTCAGTCCAAATATAAGTATAAAATATGGTTTCCATTATTTGTAATAACATATTTGAGGTTTTACATGTCCATAACGGTCTGTCTGATGTGTGCAGTAGCCATATTGTTAGTACGTAACTTTCTTCCCCTTCACCAAGTCCAAGAAGCCCACTGCAGCTACACTTAGTCTTAGTCTGCTGCTAGTCCACAGCTCTCAGGCACACTGCCACAACGCTAATCCCAAAAGTAAGTCTTGTTACCGCGACTACATACTAAGACCAGGACCAACACGGATCTTCCCGCGTTCATAGCGCCCTGCAGCTAACCCATGGAGTCTCCCAGGTTCTCGGCTTGGGTTTGGTCAGTTTGAACATCCCTACCAAACCCATGCTTGCACAGGTCTTTATCCAACGTTTTGGCCTCATTGATGGCACATCCCGACACGACATAGCCAGTGGTGGTCAGGGTTCAAATGCTGTCCTGTAAAATTGCCTAACCTCACTGGAAAGGAATTCATTTCAGCGAGCAAATTAAAGGCTGGCATGCTTTCCCCCTCAAAAGTGAATTTTTAAAACAGCCTTTTTCTGACGACAGCCCTCCTCTTCTAACTGCCTGTTGCTTCACTGGTTTGCTTTGACTGATAAAAGATTTTAAGCTTTCATGACAACTCTCTCCTTTGTATTAAATCTAATCCTCACAAAGCACTTCATCTCCCGATTAGTCACGCTTCACTAGGCTTTGGTAACTAGAGGCAAAATTATTGATGTCTCCAAGATGTAATCTTATTGGCTTGTATTCACAATAGAAAGTCTGTGCCGCTCAGTCAAATCAAAACCAGGGATGGTCATTCCAGTGTGGCTTCCTGCAACAAACAGCCTGAAGGGTTATCCTTCTATAAAGAGAGTCAAATCAAGGGGCACACGCACAAACAAAACATTTGTGTGAGCGACCTGGAAAAAAACAAATTCCTGAGACATGTCTGATATGGGAGAAAGCTGGCGCACCTTTGAAATGAGTTCCAAGGAGGGTTTCAGATGTTAACTTTCTTGTTTCTGCTTTTCAGCACATGCAGTCGTATCCAAAACCACAAGTCCTGTTCAGATTTTAGAAGTACAGAGGGCGCTGGGAAAACCTGTAAAGGTTGAAAGAGCTGGAAGCAGTAGGTGAGTTCTTAATGGCAGGATATCAGCCATGCTGTGGTACCACCCCAAGCTTCGACATTAAATCCTTTACTGTTCCTTCTTTATAGAAATCGTTCATGAGGTGATACTTCACCTGAGTTCACCCCATTTCTGTGTGGGATTCTGGTGTTCGGTTCACTGGTGGTTCTAAATGAGCCCTGCAATGGCCTGGCACCCCATCCAGAGATGGTTCCTGCCTTGTGCCCACAGCTGGCAGAATAGACCCTGACTCCTCATGACCCTCAGCTGGATTAAGTGGCTTTGTGTTAGTTCACCCAAGATACAGTGGATTCAGAAAGCATTCAGACCCCTCCACTTTCTGCACCCTGTATTGTGTTGTAGATTTAATGTTAAACTGATAAATCTGCCATTTCTGTCCATCAATCTTCACTAAATAAACCAGAATGACAAAGTGAAACTGTTTTCAGAAAAGTTTTCAGATTTATTAAAAATCAAACACTGAAATCTCTTATTCATGTCGATATTCAAACCCTCCGTTTGGAGGCATCAACTGCAGCTTTGAGTCTCCTTGTGTCACTCTCTAAAACGCCAAGATTTGGGCAGTTTATCTCATTCTTCCTGGCAGATCCTTTCAAGCTCTGTTAGATGGGATGGGAAGCATCTGCAAACTGCCATCTTCAGGTCTCACCACAGACATTCTGTGGGGTTTAAGTGTGGGCTTTGGTGGGGTTACTGAAGGACACTTGTCCCAAAGCCACTCCAGGATTGTCTTGGCTGTATACCTTCTCTTTATTTGGCTGCATTCATCCTTCCCTCAATTCTGACCCATCTTCCTGTCCTTGGTGCTGAGAAGTACCCATAGCATGATGCTGCTGCCACCATACTTCACTGTAGGAATGGCATGAGACAGGTGATGAGCAGGGCCTGATCTTTAGTAGACATTATGCTTGCAGATGGGCCCAAAGTGTTCCGTTTTCATCTCATCAGACCAGAGTATTTTTCCCCCTGCTCTCAGAGTCCTTTAAATGCCATTTGGTAAACCTTAACACAAATGTGGCATTGCTGTAGCCGCTGTACCATAAATACCTGATTGATGGAGTGTTGCTGTGATGATCGTCTTTCTGACAGGTTCTCCCACCTCAGGAGAGGACTTCTGAAGCCCTTTCAAAGTGATCTTTGGGTTCTTGATCAACTCCCTGACCAAGGCCCTCTTGCCGAGTTACTCAGTTTTCCTAGAATGGTCAACTCTAGGAGGAGTCCTGGTGGATCCAAACTTCTTCTCTTTCACAATTATTGAGGCCCCTTTGCTCCTGGAAGCATGCATACATTTTAGAAATGGTTTTATCTCCTTGCTATGCTCGATGCCTCACCACAGTTTAATCATGGAGGTCTACAGAGAGTTCCTTGAACTTCGCAGCTTGGTTTTTGTCCTGACATGCAGTCGGAATTGCAGAGCCTTCTCTTCTCTCTCTAGACGATGTCACAGTCGATGCATTTTACCGCAGGTGGACTCCAGTCCAGGTCTGGACACATCTCAAGAAAAATTCACGCAAGCAGGATATACAATTTGAAGTGCCTCAGAGAAGGATCTGAATATTTATATGTATGAGAGATTTCAGTTTTTGATTTTTAATAAATTTGAGAACCTTTCTGAGAACACTTTGTTATTATGGGGTATTGAATGTAGATTAATGGGCACAATTTGCAATTAACTCTTTCAGGGCGGATGTCGACTTTTGTCAAAAGGAGGGGTTGACAGTGTTAATCCATTGTAAGTGATGACAAAACCCACCATTATGCTTTAATTGGACTCTTTGCTAGAAGGAAAGTTAGATTTATTGTTTTGACTGAGATTTATTGTGTGAATAGTAAATACTGGCAAAACTGGCATTGACATCTGGCAAGAGATAGAAGTGAATGTGTAAAGCAATATACTGCATGAACAACATTTTGCATGTTATCATTGAATTAGATTCTTATTTTGATACGAGTGATTAAAATTGAATGTGAGGTACCAGCATCAGCTAATCGATCCCCAGCTGATTGTGGCGCTGAACAGGTTCATGTAGCTGACATGCCTAAGACAACATTCGCCTGGGAGGACCACCACTTTCAATAATAAGAGGTACAAACCAGATTACAATGCACTACGAAACACGACCGTTCTGCCACCCCTGCCATACGAAGACTGCCTGGCAGCCAGCCTACAATGCATTCCTTCCTAACTGGCTGGCACAGCATGCAGCAACAGACGTTTTATGTTGATTTCTGTGTGAAACCATTGCTTTGTGTGCTTTTCAGAAAACTGTGTTTTTTGGAAAAAATATTCAGCCCTCAAAGAGTTAAATCTACAGAGCAATAAAGTGTGCAGAAAGTGAAGGGTCCTAATATTTTCCAAATCTCCTGGAGTTCCTCATTTGTTGGTAATAGAAACTTAGGCTCTCCCAGTAGTGTACCAGTAAACCACCATAACAAATCATGAGAGAACGGAAATTGGAATTGATATCTTCGGAAACACTGCTGGTACATTTCCCAGTTTTTGACCTACAGTGATTCTTAGTAATCTACCCTGTAGGCTACGGGTGAACGAATGACAAGGTTAAGCTTGGAAATTATTGTGATGCTTTACATGTGTAAATGAAAGTGGGTGTCAATAATCCTGGAAAGCTCCACTGGTAAATTTCCCAAGGTAGGGTCTAGTGTGGCTCTCGGTAATCTATCCCCTAGGCTATGGGCGAGCAAAGTGGTACAATTACTGTTACATGACACGAGAAGTGTCTGAGGATTACTGGGAGAGTCAGAAAGACTAACAAAGGTTTTATGTAGGCAAAGATGGGGTCTGGGCAAGCAAAAGATGAAAATAACCAGGCGAGCAAAAATCAAAGAGACACGACGTTAGTCAACAGTTGAAATCAAAAGCAGAAGAACAAAGCGAATGCTAGGGCCAGCTTGAAAATAGAGATGTTGTGTATCCATCGAGGCATAACGCACGGTGTGACCACCACTATCTTTAGAGCATCACATCTGTAACGTTACCAGTACACTCATGGCCATGTGACGCTTTCAGATGGCATTACATAAAACAAAGAAAATCAAGGTAGAAAAGAAAATAAACTGTCAAACTAAATCCAAATAATTGTGTCAAGAAACCACAAAGCACACGTCTAAAAAGTGTTAAATAGTACAGTTAGCAGGTCAAGCTTGGAAAACGTTGTGAGGCCTTACATGTTGACAACCCCAGTAAATCGGGACCAAGTGTGATTCCCAGAAATGTTCCTTCTACATTATGCTGACATTCCATCAGGTTTATCATGGATACCAATAAGTCTGACTCGCTGTAGAGATTTCTTTAAAGTGTGCAGAACCTGAAGTTTGTTCTTGAAAGATGGCGATTTGAAAAGTGTCTGGACAACAGGTGGACCCTGAAAACTGATGCTACTCTTTTTCTAAAAGAAATGGTTATGAATTTTCAATAACTTGAAAAATGGTAATGCTAGGATTGTGTCTTTGTGTCTGTTTGGTTATGTTTTTTGTACATGTTGTAATTTCCCCCATTCCCTAGTTTGTAATGTTTTCTTTAATATAATATTTGTAGTGTTACTCCGGTTTCCCCTTAGGGCCTAAATAGACGTACAGTATGTATTCCTCCTGCTTGCCGCGGTTCTCTGCTGAGCCGTTAGCTTTCCGTCTGCTTTTGTTGATCAGCTCCCATTTTGGTTTTTTCATCTTTTTCACTTGAGTTTTTTGGTCTCTGAGCATTTTTATTTTGATATTTTGGTAATTGTATTCTAGATGACTGTCAAGGCTATTTGAAATATAACTGGGATAAAATGATGCAGTAAAAAAAAAATGAAAAAAAGTCGAAATACTCAAAGATCTGTCACAGCGCAGCCAAAGCCAAAAGGAGAGTCAAATAATTAAAGGCAAAGTATAAGCCTGAGCCGAAAAACGAGAAAAAGGTTTTGGAGAACTGAGTGTTTGAAAAAAAAGAACAAACAACAAAAAAGTTTTGATATCCAAAAACTCAAATGAGGAAAAGGCAACCCTTTTAAGCAGCTGGGTGAAGAAAGTCGGGTTCATAACCTCCAGAATCCACCCAGGCAAACAAGCGAGGTGACCCAGCAACGAGTGACCAAAGCAGAATGGTGTCTGAGTGGATTCAAAATAAATGTTCATAACTGAACCACACGATACTTCATAACTCTAATACCAGACTTGGATTACTGGACAAAGAAAACTTCCAAAATGATTCAATGGCATAACGAGAAATGTTTAAATAATTGAAAAACACAAGTTTTTTGAATTTGGCTCTGGTTTCTGGTTTTGATCTTAGGCTCTTGGATTATTCTTTCTGTGATTGCTTTTGTTTTTGCTTTTTTTGTTTTTGTTTATGGTTCTTTTTGAATTTTTTGGTAGTTTTGGATTTATTTGGAATAATTTCCTTATTTAATTTAATATATTCAGTAATAATAGTTGTGTTTATTTGGGCCAGAGATCTTGGTAGTTCCCCTTCCCTATCAAAGAATTCTGGCCTTGTGGGCCTTGTTAGGCCTGAATGATGGCAGGTAGAATGCATCCAAGCTCTTCACGCAAATGTCCCAAATAAGCACCGTACTGTAATGCTTGGGGTTCTGGTTACACCTCATTTGAACATTCTACAGACGTTGGTAGCTGCAGACCTTTTGTGTTATTTCCAGGATTTCCTCTCCTTGTAACATCAAGTGGGAATGACATGTGGGCCATGAACATGTCTCCTTAGGCTGAACACTGCTGGTTGTACAGCATTGCAAATTGTACAAAAGTCCCTTTTCTCTTTTGTTTGTCACGATTCCTTCCCAGGCTAATTCGTTTCTTACTTTTTTCTTGTGTTTAATCTATTTCATTTGCGTTTATAATTCTGTTTACCTGTGGTTGCACAAAGAACAGTTCTGGAAGTTCTGTAAATCATCAGTGTTATGGAGCCAGTATGACACATTCCAAATAAACCTTTCTGCTTTTTCTTTCTTAAAAAATACGTTCTAGAGGTTCTGTTGGTTTCTGCCTTTTCTACTACAATTTTTGGGTTCCACTTTGGGTTTTGGCCATCTTTCTAATAGTCTTCTGGTTACTACTCCTTGATTGTATGACGACTCTTTTCCTGGTCATCCCATTAGTTTTGGTTGCATTTCAGTGTCAACCTTTACAGTTTTTAGGCTGGTCTTGAGGTCTTCTTGTTCCCTGAAGTTTATTTTTGAGCAAAATATCAGCTGATGATCATTGACCAGCACACATGAAACATAACAAGTTAAAAAAGAAATCGGGAGTGCGCTCCCCTCGACCTTCTCGTATACTGAGATGGAGGAAAAGGTCATCAGAACCACTTCCAGTTGTGCAATATTTCTCAAATATCATATCTCTTTGTTCCTCATCATAACTAATTGATAATATCAATACACAAAAATTTTATCTCTGTTTATAATCAAACTTTATATTAAAATGATATTTTCGCACTTAGGGAGGTCAAAAATGGTGGTGGAATTTTTTCTTGATTACATATGAATTACCTCGATTACATGCAAAATAAAAAGAGTTATAGTCACCTAAAAACAAAGAAAAAGTGTTAGTATCATATAATATTTGTTGCAATAAATTGCCAGAGGTAAAACTGCATTTAGTTACATTTAATTATAATAATGAGGGCAGAAATAAAAAAAAAAATAGCAAAAAAAGTAGCAGCTCATTGTTCCCATTACATCTTTATATTTACATGGCATGTTCAATGTTTACATGTTATTGTTAAACTGATGATGTATAAACTAAAATAAAATGAATAATAGTTATTGAAAGAATATGCGTTATAGTGAATACAGTTTTTAATATCGTGTGCACATTTATATTCCCATGATACAAAAAATTTGGATGGTTGTTTAAATAAAAGACTACTTTCAATTGAGTAATTTTTCTCAAATTTCTTATATGTTTGCTTTTTATCATTATAAAGATCGATACAATATTTGAATCATCTATCTGTTATTATAACCATACTTTACTTGAAAATTTGTGAAAGTATTCAGTTAAAGTACCACTTCTGGTTGCCGGACGTGGCCCAAAGGTTGATAGGATTCCATATTTTTGGTATAAAGCAGGCGTACAAAATCTCATTAAGTGAAGTCGAAGTGATTTCGAGTTGTCGTGTTTACACACAGACGTCTACACATACTTCTAAAAATGGTATTTTTGGACTCAGGAAGGTCTAAAACATTCGTAAAAATCTCAAGGTTGAATTTTTTCACGATTCCTATACTTTCTCTGTACTATTTATATGAGAAAGTAAAAACCGAGAGGAGACCCTTCAATCTGTCAGGCTCATGTGGTCATTTTGTGGCTATACTCCTTAAATCTGGAACAGTTTACCGACAGAAATTCGCCAGGCTAATACTGAGGAACATTTTTAAAAAACTCCCACAAACCCATCATTTTAATACGGCTTTTTCATGTCTTCATTTTATTTGTATTCCTGATACAATATAAAGGAATAGTGCTTTCATATTCTTCAGGGATCCACAATCTTTACTAATCTCTTCTATTCTCTGCTGTCTTCTCCAGTTCTTCTGTGGTGGTGATCTGCACCATCACCACCTAATCAAGGCACCATGAAGCCCTCTGAGATGATGGCGTGAAGACCACTGCCTCAGCTGTCCACAAGACTAACATCATCAAATCCTACCATGGGAAGCCTGAAATCAAGAGGACTGATTTAAGAACTTTTATGTTAAGTAGACTGCTCATTGGGGGCCTAGGTGGTCTTTTGGCCTTGGAACCCCTGCTGATTTTGTTTTTTTTTTTCTTCAGCCTAGAGAGAGGAACCCCCTGGATTGGGACACCTCAGCACTAATCTAGAACAGTGTGAGTTCCAGTCCTGTTGCCAACCCCCAAGTTTCCCCTGTAAGTTGGAGGACCTGCTTGTGGGGCTGGGTGCAGATGAACGTCATACTCAGGATGAAGCAAGTGCAGGTTGAGGGTCAGGCTCACCTCTGGTGTTTTCGGAATTCGAACCAGCAACCCTTCAATTGGTGGCGCCTCAGAGCCACCACTCCGCTTAACTGGAGTTTGTTTGTTTGTTTTTCTGTCCTCTTAACCATCAGACCTGATCACCAAGCTGACATATATGACTATACACAGACACTACTGTTCTATCTGATATCTGACAGTATTCTGATTTTCAAGATCGTGTAGATTCATTTTTTTTTTTTGGTTACTTATTCACTAACTTATTTGTTTTTCTTTTCTTGTAACTTTCTCTTGGACTTCTTGTAAAGCATGTGAGCTAACTTGTTGCTTGGAAATGTGTTGTATAAATAAATAAATGTTGTTGTTGTTGTTGTTAGCTAACAGTCGTCCCATTCACGTACTTTCTAAAACTTGTCCAATGCTTCAACTTTGTGACTTGGTTGTTCATTTCAGATTATGGTGACTCTTTGTGTGAAGAACCGCTTCAGCTTCCTCATTTTCCATCGGTGTCCTCAAATACGTCATTCACTATTTAATTGAAAGAATTCTTCTGGAGCTGTGCAGAGGGGGGAATCATAGAGAATGGCATTAAATTGAGCAAGGCTGTTGGAGTAAAACTTCAATTATTTTTGGAAACGTATTTATGATCAGTACAGCTTGATTTATGGTCAGAGCGTTCACAAAAATTTGCTTTCTGGCAGCTTTCCTCGATTTCCTACTCCATATTTGTTTTTCTTCTCTTACAGCTGAAACAACTACAAGTGCACAGAAACTCATTTTTAGGCAGACGCTACTAAGGGACGTCTGGTGTTTTAGCAGCCCGTCTGCCTGGTGCTCCGTAATAAAACCAGACAACAACGAGAATGCTGCTCTGGGAGATTTGGTCCACAGGTGTCTCCTGATACTGGGTGACGCCCTCACCAAGAACACCTTCTGGTATCTCCGACAAGCCCTTCAGTCAGGTACGTCATTCTGCCTTTTCCATTGTAGGTAATCCTCGGAAAGCCAGCACTACTAATGCAGCTTGTGGACAAAGACAGCAGTTTGATTTTTGCAGCTCATAGTTGTCTTTTTTAGTAGGCCGCATTGCTGTAAAAGTGGATTTAAAACTGAGTAAAAGTAATCATTCTCTTGAGCGAAACCTTTCAAAATTAAAGCTGAGGTCAAGTACAGAAGCTGACAAAAGTAGGCCACAAAATGGATACTGTATCACCATTTTGACAAACTAGGTATTCGCCTAAGGTGCAGATCATAAGGGGGGGAAACCCAGCCGCTCAGGTTAGCTGCCGACCAGTTGGCGCACTAATAAGCTTTGCCTAGGGTGCAAAATAACCTGGCACTGGCACTGGCTGTTCACTTCATTTCCTTATCTTGGCTCTTCTCCTACCCACCCATATAACATTTGAGTTGTCTAAATTTACATTTCTGGGACACACAAAGTCCAAGGTCCAGATCCCAGCTTGGGTCCCATCAGTTTGGGTTTCCTCAACGTGCCTGCTGGTCCTAAACTGGCCCAGTATGAGTGAACCTGCCCTGTGGTGGACTGGCCTGGTGTGCAGTTATGTTCAGGTAGGCGCTGTCACCTTTGACCCAGAGCAGGTGGCCACCTCTTGATTTGTTTGCTAACAGAACTTAAATTACTGTGATTTTTTATACTAATTGTGGACTTTCATTTCTGTGTTACTGTCTGTTTAACAGTAAAGGCGTTTAACATTACAACGCACATAAACATGGCTGCTTTTGTCGCTTACTGTTTTTGTATTAAATTCAGTCAGCACAGTTTATCTGATTTTTTGCTGTAACAGCTCTAGTTTTTTATCCCATGCGTTTAGCACCTGGACAGTTTTAAAGCAGTTTCTGTAGGTTCACCCAACGCCCCTGTGACTGAATATCACGCCACACAAGTGGCCTCCATACACAAACATGCTGCTGCTGCTGGTCTGCACGTTCTGAGCCGCCATCACTACAAGTATGACGCACTTGGCTACATCACAAAATGTTGGTCTCATCTTAACAAATGGCTCCAAAAATGGTGTTCGAAGGTGAAAGCAATTGAAATGGTAGCACGACTTCCTTTTCTTTTTTTTACATACACTTCATAGGTACATCTTGCTGTGAAACGAGTCTGCTGTGCCTGGGAGGCGAGTTTTAAATCCACTCGAGACCACTAAAGGCACCATTACTGTCTCCGAACCCCCTCAGTAATGACATTGCCAACAGTTTCTTCATTAAGTCATTGATGAACGAGGGGGTTTCAATTCTGGAGAAATCAAAGGCCGATAGTTACAGAAAGTATTCAGACCCCTTCACATTTTAACATTTGGTTATTATGTTGTAGGCTTGCGCTAAAATCTTTTCAGTTAATCCTTTCCGTCATCAAACAGCATCCAGTACCCCAGAATGACAAAGCAAAATCAGCATTTAGGAATATTTGCAAATTTATTAAAAATACAAAACTGAAATACCCCATTGACACAAGTACTCAGACCCTTACCTGACACCTGAACCTTGGCACGGGTGCCAAATAACATTTTGCTGGGTTGAAGGGTCCGTTCTCATCAAAATTTGTTCTAACGGGGCCTTTTAAAACACACACACATTGAAGCCCAGGAGTAGTTCTCAAATATCCCGCTAGGTACCCTGTGTTTACGGTTTGATCAAAGACACCATGGTGGGTTTTTGGGAGACGATGATGTTTGTGTTGTTTCTCACCATTGCTGGACTTGTTTATATAGAGAGATATTTAAGGCACTATATAATAGAGATAGATAGATAGATAGATAGATAGATATGTAAGGCACTATATAATAGATAGATAGATATGTAAGGCACTATATAATAGAGATAGATGGATAGATATGTAAGGCACTATATAATAGATTGATAGATATGTAAGGCACTATATAATAGATAGATAGATAGATATGTAAGGCACTATATAATAGATAGATAGATAGATAGATATGTAAGGCACTATATAATAGATAGATAGATAGATATGTAAGGCACTATATAATAGAGATAGATGGATAGATATGTAAGGCACTATATAATAGATTGATAGATATGTAAGGCACTATATAATAGATAGATAGATAGATATGTAAGGCACTATATAATAGAGATAGATAGATAGATAGATAGATAGATAGATAGATAGATAGATAGATAGATAGACCTGCGGTGGGCTGGCGCCCTGCCCGGGGTTTGTTTCCTGCCTTGCGCCCTGTGTTGGCTGGCATTGGCTCCAGCAGACCCCCGTGACCCTGTAGTTAGGATATGGATAGATAGATAGATATACAGATACTTTATTAATCCCCAAGGGTGTTAATCGGTAACATTACAGTGAACAGCCGAGACATTTATGGGAAAGCTTCAGGAACACGCAATCGAGGTAATGGCCCACCCAAAATGGTGACAAGCACCTGCCCACACTGCGTTATCAAAAGTGTTTTTTGACCATGTGTTTGTTGCTTTGTACCCCGCACATTCATCAGATCTTACTCCTGGTGTCTTCTTTTTGTTTCTGAAATAAAAACTGAGACTAAAGGTACTGTGGGAGAAATCCAGAAATAAAACTCAAGAGGCTCTGGCCAGAGTAACAAAATAGAGGAGTACAGGACATAAAGGCAGAGGCACTGAGGCAAGTGTGCTGCATCTCAAGGAGAGTCTTGTGATGGCGACTAAAAAGGAATTGCTAAACCATCCTGGGAGCAAAAACCACACTAATCCAGCGGGAAACCCCCCAAGAAGGGAGAGAATGAGCAAACTGCACATGGACTGGGTACGGGACACTGGATCTGTGAGGCAGCAGGGTTAGCCGCCCGACACTACCAGCCTACACATTTCAAACAGAAACAGTAGCAAATGAAAGGGTGCTTTTTAATATGTTCTTGTTTATTATGGCACCAGAGTCACACGGTGGTTGGAAACGCAAATCAGAATTTCGCTGCATTATGGATTATTGCAGGAGGGGAAAAAAAAGAAAAGTCCTCATCCCAATAATCGTCAACTATTCAGACATTAAAACGAAAGAAAGCCGCAGTTAATCTTTGTACTCCCTCCCCTGTAACCCTGACCTACTTGTCGTAAGTACCACTGTTAACAAAACAAAAGTACAGCAGGCGAGATTAGATTAATAATTAAAAGATGCCTGGAAGTCCCACTTTTGGTACTTTCCTAAAAATGACCGAGCTGTTGTAACAAAATATGAAACAGCAGGAGCGGGAAGTGCGGACAACCTCTGATACTTTATAGATAAGACTTTAAACTTCAGCAATTCTCAGGTCCCTTATGAAAGCACTTCATTATAATACTATTGTGTTGTATTCTTGAGGTGGCCATGCCGCTCTGTGAAGAGGCTCCGTGTGTTGTATTTATCTCATTTTGTGACACCCATTGCACGCCTAACATACCTGGAAAGGGGTCCCCCTCTCTGAACGGCCTTTCCCAAGATTTCTCCCATTTTTTTTTTTCCCCCCTACAAGGGTTTTTTTTTTGGGGGGGGGGGGGGGGGGGATTTTCTTCTTGACTGCCTAGGGAGTCAAGGCTGGGCGGCTGTTGAAGCCCACTGAGGCACTCACTCCTTGTGTGACTTTGGCCTAGACAAGAAGGAAATTGCTGTTGTATTATGGAGTACATTGTGAACAAAAAAGGACAAGTGTTTTTATCTAAAATCAATTTATTAATTTAAGTTAGATATTCACTAAAACATTTTAATTAACAAACCACATATTGCTAATGAGCAATTCTACAAAAGTGAAATTATAAAAAGGAGGCATATAGTGTATGTAAAGTACATAAATGGCATACAAAATGGCAGAGGTAGAAAAATTTTAGGCTCTTGACTGTCAGTGAAGAAAACAAAACCCACGTTTTACAGGAGTGAAATTAAAAAATGACGAAGATTTACCCCCAGTCCCCCCCCCTCCATTAGAATAAAACTTGGAATGTCACTAACCGCCTTTTTCCAAGATACCCACAGTGGTTCAAAGTGTTCCAACATATGAAAAATAAAAATAATTTCACATTTTCAATCAGCACAAGCTTAAATTTTTCATTCTTTACAAGATTCATATTATTTGTTCATCACCGGTGATCCTTCAATCAAAGCTCAAGTGACATCCGATATCTGGAGCAGACCCCCAGTAAGCAGCGTGCGCGCCCCAGACAGCAGATTTAAACGTCAGTCGTCTTCCTCTCTAGTTTACTTTTTTTTTGTATTTGAATATTTTGGGATTGCTTCAATATCAACCATCACATCTCACAACTCCTAACGGATGGCATTTTCAGAGTACAAGTCTCCCCCAAAACAAAGCTAAACAAGCTTGGCACAAGCCTGATAAAGTGGAATGAACCTCCTAGATGTGGCATTTGCTCACAGTGGACTGCCCACACGCTTGGAAAGGCACATTAGCAGAGGTGTAGGGTGGCTGCCAATACTGAAGGGCTAACAGATTTGCACTTGGGCTTCCTTCATTTTTCTTTCACAGCTTCTGCCGGTTTTGCCAAATCCCGCACTCCTCTCCATGAGAGTCACAAGACAAGCCAGTGAAAGAAGCACAACGGCCCTCAAAAGGCACCACGCTCACTGAATTTGGCACCGCACAGAAAATGTCAGGAGAAAATTCACAGAATACAGAGAAGAAAATAAACAGCCTACGGGTAGAATTACATGAAAACAGGGCTCTGCCATTTAATGTCACCAGTGGACCTGTGACCAAGTCAACACCAATAGCTCAGCAGCAGGATATTCACACACTTGTAAACAGCCCGCAATTGAAAATCGAAAACTAAAGTTAAAGGCACTTTTCTGTAAGGGGGATTTGATCAGAGTGCACTACAGCTGCTGCAGCAGCACGTCCGACAGGTCCGCGTAGGTTCGGGAGGACTGCGTCCCGCGTTAAACGGAGCTCCACGCTCACCGGAGTGGAATCTCCTGTCCCAGAAACCAAACTCTTAACTTCTACATGGCGGCAGTCCGAAGTCTCGGCTCTACGGGGATTCCTCCACTGAATTCCAGTTGTGTTTAATAAAATAGCACATTTAATGCTTTCATTTAAAAAAAAAAATCTCAATTAATGCTTCAAGAGAGCTACAATAATGCGTAATGAAATGCTCAGCATGGGAGGTGGGCACCATTGGCAGTAGAGCAGGGCCTCAAAATTACAGTGCATGTCTACAAAGGAAAAAAACAAAAAAGTGACAAGATTCACCATTTCATAGACATTTCATACAGTAACATACTGTATATTACCACATATAAAACATTAAATGCTGCTGGTGACTACATTAAGTAAATAACATATTTCTTGAATAATTTTGCATATTCTTTAAAACTATTCTTTGTCAACTTCTAGAATGTTTACAGTATATAAACAAGACAGGTTTCAGCAAAGGGGGGAAAAAACAAAGTGTAGTACACAGCTTTCTGTTTGTTCCAGGAGAACAATATGGTAAAACCTTTGCATCTCGTCAATGCAAGTGCACCAGTCTTCATTCATTCATTCAGTCTTCAAAAATAAGAACCTTCAGTGGTCTGTGTCCCCTCGCCATGAAGGAGTCTGCACTCCACACACACTGGCACACTTAGATTCCATTTTTAGCTTCATTGTTGTTCATTGCTTGCTTTCTTTGTGCAATAAAAGGGTACATGCATTTGTCTGCTCCCAAAAACCGATACATGCACACCACAGCTTCAAAGGGAAGGATGCTGAAAAAGAAAGAAAAGACAGACAGTCAGGTTATAATTACATTTCTTTTAAAAAAGAAAAAGGTCAGAAACACTCTGTGACATGCAACTGGATTAAGCGACTTTAAGAAGATCAGGTTATGTTAAGGTAAAAGAAGAACAGGTAAATAAGAAAAAGTCATCAAAGGAATACTCCAACGAAGATTACACGTATATGTTATTTACAGCGATGGCATAGAATTTTTAATCTCATGTTTTTATGCAAAGTGGAGAAAAAGTTTGATAGAATAAGCTTCAGTGGTGACCAACAGCAAACAATATCAAAATGTCCATGAAAAAAAAAAAAAAATCTCAAGTTACTTGTGTCAAGTCAGTCGTATGCTCACAACATCCCATGAAGGTGTAAACCAACCTCTGGAAAATGGTCATTGGTCAGGATTCCGGCCCAGCTTATTTATTGGCTAACATTGTGCTTCGTGTAATAAAAATAAAGTGTGCACTGAGAGATACCTAAAACTAAAGATTAAAAGTTAAACTAAAGCAAGTCAAAACATCTTCGGGAAGAGCATACACCTCGGACGTCAGCATAACGGAGAGGCTTCAACAAGCCAAAAGTCCATTGACCCGTACATTTACACAGACTTCGTCTTCTTCTTTCGGCTGCTCCTGTTCGAGGTTGCCACAGCGGATCATCCAAAATTGTTGTCCGCATATTGATTTGGCAAAATTTTACACAGGATGCCCTTCTTGACATAACCCTCCCCATTTATCCGGGCTTGGGACCAGCACGAAGAAACAAACTGGTCTGTGCATCCCTTGTGGCTGGGTTCCGTAAATTTACACAGACTGCCACTAAAAAATCCTGAGTTACTCCCGCTGTGGCTCTCTGCAATGAATGATAGGTAATAACAGAAGGTAAGTGGCTAACTTGACATGTGGCTTATGTGACATAAGTAGCAAGATTTTTTTTTTTTGTGTTGTTGTCCAGACTGATCATCATTGATGTCCATTCTACCAGTAACATTTTCTGTATTCTGCATGAAAACATGAGATTAAAAATTCTCAGCCATCATTACAGCCTCCATTAGGTAAGTAAATAACATTATCTCTATATCCATACCTATATTATGATTTTATATAAAATATAAAATATAATATAATATAATATAATATAATATAATATAATATAATATAATATAATATAATATAATATAATATAATATAATATATGTCATTTAACCCGTTACAATAACGGGCGCTAGAACAGTAGTACATAAACATTAGTAGGAACAGTCTATATTAAATGGCAAGGGACTTTGACCTCATTCTTTTTGTTGGTCGTATTTTTCTTTCTTTCAGCCTTTCTTTTGTTGATGTTTAGTTGCTGAGCTGACCGTTCTTCGTGGTCTGCCGCCGTGTATTGTGTGTCTTTAATTTTCTGTGACAGTAATACTGTCTTGTACGTCCGCTGGCTTGTACATCCGTAATATACCTTTAATTTTCTCTGGCGGTAATACAGGCGTGCGCGTCGGTAATATGCCTTTAATCTCCTCTGACAGTAATACTGGTTGTATGTGGCTGTAATATGCATCACTGTATTGTGTACCTTTAATTTCCTCTCGCAGTAATACTGGTTTGTATTTCCGTAAAACACCTCTAACTTTCTCATACAGTAATATCACGCGTTGCACCGTGCCCCGCGCATGCGCACTTCACCAGAAGACACCCACACACGGACACCTGGACGCACACAGGGATTTTATTAAAGAGGATAATATATTATATATTGTGGAATATGGCCGGCCGTTCATCCCGGCCAATACCTCCAAACCGCCAGGTGGAGCCCTGCCTGCAACATAGACGTGCCCCGAGTTCCAGCAGGGCATCATGGACAGTGGAGTTTTTCATCACAGCCCTGCTGGATACCATGGGAACCTCCAGGGGACGCTGCAGGAAGGCCTAGAGACTTTTGTTTCACCTATAACCCAGAAGTGCGTCTTAGTCACAGCGACAAAAAAGCGAATGACACACTTCTGGGTTGAAGAAAAGGAGCTTTTATCTGACCCGGAAGTGTTCACGGTCACATGGACAGAGAGAGAGAAAAACGCTTCCGGGTCACAGACTATATAAAGGACTGTGAGAGACCAGAGCGTTGAGCTGAGCTGGGTGGAAGGGTGGCAACATGTCTGGGAGTGTAGGATTGATTATTGATTAGTTATTGTGTAGTTTATGAGTATTGTGGAGAGAAGGGTGCTTTGTGCACGTATTTGTTCAAATAAATATTATTATTGGACTTTTATCTGGTGTCCGACGTCTGGTCTGAGGGTTCAAGGGGTCGACGGTGCCTCTATTTGTCTGTCACACACACACACATATATATACACATATATATATATATATATATATATATATATATATATATATATATATATATATATATATATATATATATATATATATATATTACACACACATACACACACACACACACACGGGTGGGCAAAGAGTAGAATTTCAGCTGTGATTACGTGAGGCCGGCTATTGCAGCACTTACAAGATTGTACCAAGGTGTGCTGTGCCACTGTGCCATTCTTTTGAGTTAATAAAGCTATTGTAATCATCATAACCTGCATGTCTTTTTCCATACAAACAACTGTAAACCTACTTCTGCCCACCCCTATATACATTATCTCATTTTTGGCTGAAGTATTCCTTTAACACAGCACTTAATTTTTCCATGGATACTGGGAAGAAGAAAGCCTCAAGTTTCAATGGTACTGCCGCTCCTCCAGATCAAAATGGAGCCCATTAAAGTGGTCTGGACATCTGCTCTGGGTGTCCCCTGGGCACTTCGCATGGCAGGCGTGTAGGCAGCACCAGGGGCATATCACAGGTAGACATTCTCTTGTCTCCGGCCTGGGTGAGCCTGGAAATCCCCTATGTCTGGTGTAAGCAAGCACCCTGCAAGCTTTGCAATGATCACCATGACAAGGGGAACTTTTAAAAACAGTCCCAGAGGGAAGCAAACGGTACAATAAATCCATACATGAGCAGCAGGAAAAGTGCCCTTGTAAAAATATTCAGACCAGTTCTCCAGTGTTACTGAATGACAACTCCTAATCCGACATTGTGTTCTCCGACACTTTTGTATTTTCTAGTTTTGGTGGCCTTTACTTTAGGATGGGTGATCGGCTGAGCACCTTAACCTTTTCATGAAGTTAACCATGTACATGAGGCGAGGCGTGCAGATCATCGGTTGATCGGTGAGGATTGCATTCATAGCTTGTTTGACACAATACTCCGGTTTCAGGGGAGGAAGAAATGGCTCGATTTCTTTGCTGTAGACAAAACCAAAAAAAAAAATGTTTTAAATTTGAAGCAACTTTAACAAGTAATTTGTCATTAGGCAGCTCATGAAAGATCACACAAGATGTTTGGAATTTATAAAAGAAAATGATAGGAAACCCAGCACGTTTTAAATTACAAAGAAGTATTATTACTGTGTTTTCGTTACCCTAGAATGAAATTAAATGCGGTGAGTACTGTAATGTGAATTAATTGTGTGGCATGCCAGAGATCTATCAGGTAAAGGTGTCAATTACAGTGGACTCAACTTCCCATCAGTGCTTTGCCAATTTGTCAGCAGAAGGGAGTGGAGCAGAGGGGCTTTGTGTTAAAGCCTCCAAGCTGGCAAAGAAACAACCAATTATGATGTGCATGTAAGGTGTGTGAGGGAGTGGAAACACACAATACACGACTTTTAGTTTTAAGTGTATTTCATTTTACTCCTACACTGGCACTTGATGTCTTTTGGGTTGGAGGAGTCAGACTTGTATACGTGAAAAGTTACCATACAATGTTAGGCCTGCTAAAGCAGCATTACCTGCAAAATAGTCAAGGTCATTCCAGTACAAAAATCAAAACCTTAAGGGTAAAAATGGATCAGCTTGTGGATGTGAATGACCAAGTAGCTGCATAAATGAACACATCCATGTCGGCCACAACTAGTGGAAGGCCAAGGCAGACCACAATTTGACTGTTACAGAAGAATGGCCTTGAATTTTAGCAGCAATGATAATAGCATCCTCATAAAATGTATCAAATAAAATCTTTGCCATTCGTCCCAACAGTTAACTCCCTCATCACTGAACCCAAGCCACACAATTTTAGAAGTTTAATAATTTTAGGGTCATTTCTTACCGGATTCTGCAGCCTCGAAACATGCCAGTGTCTACAAGGTATGGGCAAACAAGTGTCATTTTGATGCCATCCTTATCTGCAGCTTTCAGCTCGTGACTTAAAGATTCATGGAAGCCGACTGCACCAAATTTACTTGCACAGTAATCCTGAAACAAATTAAAAAAAAAATACTTTTGTAGTGCTGTTACACTCCCTAAAAGGGGGGGGGGGGGGGGGGGGGGGGATCAGTTGTTCCATCATTACAAGATCTAACGTTTCATAAGCTTTTCATTCTCTTTTGAAGATTACTTCTGTGAACCACATCAAACAATTCCTGATAATCTGAACCTTCTTCCAATGTGAAAGGAAGCTTTGGCAAACACAGATGCATGCTGAATACACATTAAGAGACAAAAAGATTCAAATTGCACCAAAGTGAAAAGCCGATTTACAGTTGAACGCAGAATGAGGTTAATGCATGTGCACGTTACTTTCAATCGGTTTCTGAAAATTTACAATTTGCTAAAAAAGAGCCAGTCCTTCACTAAAAGGAATGGAAACATTTGAAACTAAATCAAAAACGCTTGCTAGGCCCACTTCATCCAGTACGGGTCTGCTGGAAGGCAGAGTGGTCCACAGTGGGCGGCACAGAAACAATTCAAACAGCAGGCCTCTGGTCTGCAGCTGGTGTCCTGGGATGAAACCTGTGAGAGCGCTGGGAGAACACGCCAGGACCACACTGAAGATGACTGCTGGCCAAAGCCCATTAATATTACTGTCTAACCACTAACTAGCGTTAGCTGCAATTAAATGAGCACTTCGTTTTCAGGGTACAAGTAAGCCACTCAGCCTGCAAATGCCAATGACCTCTAGTCAGAGGAGAAGCACCCTAAGCATTGGAAAGGCACTAGAGAAAGAAAATGTATTATTATTATTATGTTAAAAATGATGACTGCAATCACAGATCTCACTACTAGTGAGTGAGAATTAAATGTGACTAGAAATCGCACGGCATGACAAATTAGACAATTCCATGATGGCTTTCTAGCACAGTTTCACATTTCCAGAGTATTGTGAGCTCATTCCTTTGTCTGACCGCCAATCACATGCCATCGGACAGGGCTGGTGCCTGTGCAAAGGGCTCATGGGTAAGATGAGTTTAGCCACAGTCTCTGCCTATTTTTGTTGCCCCATATTCTGTCGCGGTACATAAAACATCAGACATACACGTCTCTCTTCTGCCTGCACCCTCATTACATGCCTTGTCCTTCTGAGCGAATGCTCATTTGTGGCCAGCACTCACACGCACATAAACCTGATCGATTGGATTGTGAAGTCTCGGGGTATGTCAGGCTACAAGACTAACTGCAACAGGGGTGAGGCACGGACTTCCTCGGACTCTCTATGCTTTTGTAACTGAAAATCACTACAAAAAAAGTCATATAGTGTGACAGGAGCTTAACACGCTGTGCTGTGAAACTAACAAGAGAGCTCTGTGTGCTCTGATGTGTGTGCTCTGATGTGTGTGCTCAATTGTCTTTCAGTTTCATTAATCTGAGTGGGCAACTGGATTTACTTTTATTAAAAAAAAAAAAAAAAAAGCTCCCAAAATGGATGAAACAATTAGGTCTTATACTTGCTGCTGTTGTGATTAAAGAAAGCAATAAAATCATTGAAAGAAGATTAGAGCAAAATTACATTTGCTGCTTTATAATTTTTATTAAGAAGTACAAAGAGCTGCCTGGCACCCTTGGGCCATCAGAACTGCCCACTAATGACAACAGGATCGTTTTGTGTGTCAGATCCTTCATCACTTTATATGACTAATGGAAGTTTTTCTTCCTGACCAGTTTGAGCCAAAAATCCTCCAAAATTGTTTCATCCATCCATTTTCTGCTGTGCAGGATTGGGGCACCTGAGCCAATCCAGAACAAAATCAGCACAACGGAGGAACACAGACTTAATGGAAAACTGATTTCCTCTTTGTACCCACGGACTGTTCACTTTGAGTGCCATGCTTGTTTAAACAGGTCCGGCACAAAAATGTTACTGAACCACATCCACAAACAAAAATCAGATTTGCTTTTTTAAACTCAAAATGGATATGGCAAATTGGAAATGAGCTTAATATCACATAGGAAAGCGGCATGTAGCTGATCACCAAACTGTCAGGTATGTGGAAAGGTTTTAAAGTTTAAAATAAAGAGTACTGACCTCAACATCCAGCAGTGCTGAACAACCCAAGAGAACTTGCAACTGTCACAATGTGGCCGTGATTGATCTCCAGCATCTTGGGAAGAAAAGCTTTGGTAGTCTGTTAAACCAATCAGAAAAGAGCTTTAAAAATAAAATCTAAAAATTATAATTCTGTTCAAATTTAAAAATAAAATCTAAAAATTCCGATGAGAGCTACAAGAGATCATTTCTGTTCAAATGAACTGCTACTAATCTTAAGAGAGCGTATAAACTGCAGCTACAGCCGTCCAGGGGGGTCTGTCCACCACAAAGGCACACCGGCTGCTTAATGGAGACTCTGATTAGGCCAACATGCACATCAGAGCTGCAGACTTTTTCACCTGCACCTACTGGGCTGGGAAACTGAACCGCAGTCCTTAAAAAGGTGTGAAGCAGCCCGCTAAGCACTCTAACAATAATGCCAGCCGTCTGGAACAGCCCTTTGATTTAACAAATTAGATTACAGGTAACAAATATACAAAATTCCCATTTTAGAAGAATACACAGTTAAAGAACAGTGAGAAAGATTTCATTGTCCTCGGGGCCCTCCCTGTTGCCACCTAAACAGAGAGCGACACTTGTGCTTGTAGACGTTGTATTTTTAGGAGAGAAAGGGATTACATAAAGACCAAGCAAATCTATAACCAGGTTCATTTCAAACTTTAAATGCACTAACGTGAGATTTCTGAAAAAGGGTCTCAACGGCCAACTCTAAGCTTAATTTGATAACCTCATAAATTATAAAACACCCCAAAGAGTTGTTTTTTTTTTTTTAAATTGCAAAGCAAACCGAGCGCATAGTCATTAACTGTTCATTAGCACTCTGCCTTATCTGTCGACATTAAGATACTGCAGTCCCATTCTATACTCACTGCTTAAGTCATAAAATCCATCCATCCATCCATTTTCCAGCCCGCTGAATCCGAACACAGGGTCACGGGGGTCTGCTGGAGCCAATCCCAGCCAACACAGGGCACAAGGCAGGAACCAATCCCGGGCAGGGTGCCAACCCACCGCAGGACACACACAAACACCACCCACACAACCAAGCACACACTAGGGCCCAATTTAGAATCGCCAATCCACCTAAACCAGCATGTCTTTGGACTGTGGGGAGGAAACCCACGCAGGACACGGGGAGAACATGCAAACTCCACGCAGGGAGGACCCGGGAAGCGAACCCAGGTCCCCAGATCTTCCAACTGCGAGGCAGCAGCGCTACCCACTGCGCCACCCAAGTCATAAAATGAACTTGGGAAATATTCTTATTTATCCACACAAAAAAGCACATTACAGAAGGAGCTACAGTAAATGCAAAGATCAGTCACACTTCTCTAATTAATAAATACTTTCTCCTACATGTGGTATACACATAATGATTTTTCAGAACTGCCTATACTTTTCAATATTGTATTAAAACCTTTTAGCTACAGTATTAATTTGGCTCCTCATTTTATACAACTAAAGAGGAATCCATACCAACTATTGAGCTTTATTGCTGTATTAAACCAGTATGTGCGACGACCATTTTCTCCGACATCGTCACCAATCCCCATTTACCGAAACTGATTTTTATAAGACAGACATGCAGGAGTAAATGTCCAGAAAATGAATATCCTCATGGGATAAAAATCAAGTTGATTAACCATTAACCATGGCTTTCCTACACATAACATTACAAAGTGAACATCACAATTAAAAATGTCAGTTTGAATTTCTTAAAAAAAATTTTAAAAATGTTAATTGTGAAGCTTTGTTTCTCTTAAAATAACCCACCACTTATCATACTGGCCAACACCATTACCACAAACTGCTAAAAATAAAAATATAAATTTGTTTGAATAATACAATTTAAATCACTCACACACACACAGTCCTGTTAACACAGAAACAGGTAACACACTTTTAAAATCACAACAGTTTTTCTGTGATTGATCTATAAGGTAAAAATTAAAACATGGGATATAAAAACAAAGCCATTCAAAAACACAGAAACTACCAAGAAAAAAAAACAGAAAAGAAAAAACACATCACACGTGTAATTAACAAACTTGCTAAAGTAAACTTGAGAAGCATATGGTACCAAAGCCAAAACCCTGAGGGCAACCAATACACAGACAAGACCTGAGCCAAGTGTAATGACCACCCAGCGTGCAAAAGGCTTCATTGACTACTAAGTGAGCAGCGCCAGAACAAACAGGATGGAAACACAAGTACAAGATCGCTTATAATAGCCAGTGTAATAATGCATGTGAACTCTGCCATGCAAAGATGGAGCTTTATCTGCTCCAATTTAAAGAAAACACCACACACACCCTAGGATATCCTTAGGGATTTAGGGGCAGAGGGGAACCACACACAAAAATGACCAATGCCAATGCTTCTCATGACAAGACTAGTGTGTGTCAGCATGGCCTGAATGACCTCCTGCACACAAAATGTGTGAAACCAAACAAGAGTTTATGTCTTACTTCATAGCCTTTGTAATTGGTTTCTCAACGCTTTTGCTTACGCTAAATTAACTTCCAACAGACAAGAGCTTCCTTTTCCATTGCCGGGTTCTGTGCCTGTCGAGTTTCTTAATTGAGACAGACTCGAGTGGGTTTTGGAGCACAAAGCTCATCGCAGCTGCAGTGTCACACTAAATTAGTGTAAATGTACATTTAGCAGGAACATGTGAAAACACCATTTAGGGGCCAACAGATGGCTATTAATTAGTCCCCCTTCATTAGCACGGAGACGAGGGTGTCCATCTACACTACTTCTCCGGAATAACAATCAAGAAGTAGAAAAACGGCAGCTAGTGCCAACTGAACTTCACGTTCACAGTTTCACTTTGTAACAAATCTTTTGATACTGTAGGAGCTCAGTGTACATGTAGATACAACGGAGAAGTGAAGAATATGGCGTATCCAACAGGTCATAAGCAGATGGAACCTTTTTTTTTTTTTTAACAAATGCAACTCAGTTAAATTAAAACTTTATCTTGTAAACAACATCAAGCCACCGTGCACAGAGAAAGGAAATACAGGTGCACATGATGAATGAAATTGTTAAAAAAAAAAAAAAAAAGACCCCCTTCTGCCTGGCCGCTCCCTTTATCCTCTGCAAGTCTGGAATGCCGTGCATTGGCCTTAGATCCCTGTTCCCTGTCACTTGGCATCTCATCAAGCAGGTCTTTTGACAAGAAACCAATTGTAACGTAAATGGGTCACCAAACAGCTTCATATTAGTCAATACCTCCCTCTCGGTACCTTAAACTAAAAAAAACAAAGTGTATTCTGTTGCAGAAATAAAAATCCTTTCAGACCTGCCTTTCTTCTCAGCTGAAATAAAACACAAATACCAACCAAAACCAACACAAATAGACGTCTGCTAGTCCTCTGCTGCTGGCTTAAGGTCACCAATAAAAAGCATGACCTGAAGTGCTCTGGAAATGATATAAAGTGTAACCTTTCTAGACAGGTCGACAGTTGGCTCTGCAGAAGAGCGTACTCAATTTAAACAAAGGAAACGACAGCAGCACAAGTTGTTGTAGAAATAAATTCTGCAACGAAAATGTGTAGCCATGCCAAACATAAACACGCATTTATCTTAAAATATCCAAGAAGCAGATGACATCAATTTCATAACTACCAAGCAGGTTCGTAAAAAAAAAAAAAAAAAAAAAATCATATAATCGGGTTCATACCATCTCTAAACACTCTGTGCTGATGAAGAGAAAAATTTTCCACCCATGCCAAAAATGAACTCCAACAAGCATACATTCTTTATGACAGGATTTATTGTTGAGATGGATTTGATTAAGGCCCCAAATGTTGATTCAATAATACCAGATTAGCAAAATTATATTTCCAAAAACACACACCACACAGCTGCATGAACCTCAAAGTCAAAGGACAGCGCATCGTGTATCCTACCTATAGGGTTAAAGGCTCCTTGAACTCTCCTTTATACTTAGTCAGGTTATGAACTAAATACTAAACCATATTCAGGACTCGCTGACCGCCAGCAATTTATGTTTTGTGCTTAACTTGCAAGACCTTGCAAATTTAAAAAACACACGCACACCGTTAACCTCTCTAAATACAGTAACTTTGCATGCCACCCTAAAATAATTTTGAGCTTTTACAAACATTGAGGAAAAGTATGCTCAGATACTACATGACAATTTGTTAAGTTACTATTAAAGGAAATCAAAATATTAAAAAATAGCCTTTACTCTTTTTCTAATTTAAGGAAAAAAAAACTGGAATCAGCTTCCTACAATTTATTGTCTTTACCATAGAACACAACCTGTTACTGTTCCTTAAATCCACTTAATGTGAAATTCAGAAATAAAAAAACACCCACACTACATATTAGGTTTCAAATGATCTGAACTTTCAGTAATTCCCTGCTCCAGTGCCCAGTTTAGTATTTTTATACACACACACACACCACAAATATCGCATTAGGGTTAAACAGACTAGATAGGCACAAGGCAAGAGAAATGCACCCAGATGGTGTACTGCCTGTCGATCACTGGCAACTTCAGGACGCTGACACTGTGGAAGAAAATTATGAATACAGACACCCCCCCCCCCCCACTGGAATGCCCCGATTTAAGCAAATAAACACAGGCAGGAGAAAGCGTCAATCGATATTCTTCATCTAAATCTCTGAAGAGGCAAAAAGCATCATACTAGTGTTTTTACAAAGAAAAAAAGTGTCCTCCGCACGATATTTATACAATCCATTATTCTTTAAAAGCAACTCATTACAAATTCAGAAAACTTTTAACATGATTGGTTACACCTAGTTGCTAACGGGACATGGCAGATGTTGATACCTTAGACGACCACAATTTGATGTAGATGACTACAACATTGTACATGACATTTTAAAATGTATTATTTTTATTCTTATTTTAGGAGATGTGTGAATTTCACCACACACACACGGTTTCTCATGGTCAAAATGAAAAGAACAATGGCCTATATATATATTTATATATTATGATCCAACTGGGTGCAAAAACAGGAAACTTAGTATTATAGAAGAAAGGTTATGCCATAAATATAACATTATTCTCTTAAGGGTTTATATAAAATAACAAGAAATACATTTATCATAGTGAATAATAAAATAGCAGCGTCAGCTTTAGGAGACAGACACATGCCAGGTGCACACTGGACCAGGGTTCAAATTCAACTCTTAGAACAACCCCTCCTACAAATCACACACATCTACATTTATCAGAAAAAAAATGAATAGTACCATAAATCCCATCAGTTTACCTGCAAGCCCTAGCGAGTCTATCAACTGTCCTCTACCTACAGGCACAGCTCCTGAACAATCGATCCACATCTCGCTCTTACTAAGCTAGACAGACTGGTAGATAATCTCGAATCCATTGAATTATTACAGAGGAACTTGGACAGCAAACAGGCTTGGGAAGATTTGTGACAGATAATAATTCATTACATTTATATAGCGCTTTTCTCAGTACTCAAAGCGCTATCCACACAGGGAGGAACTGGGAAGCGAACCCACAATCTTCCACAGTCTCCTTACTGCAAAGCAGCAGCACTACCACTGCGCCACCTGTGAGGACAAAATGAAATTTAATGCAAGTAAATGTAAAGTATTACACGTTAGAAGTAAAAATGTTAGTTCTGAATACACAATGGGAGGTCTGAAACTTAAAAGTACACCTTAGGAGAAGAATTTAGGAGTTGTAGTGGACTCGACACTATCAACTGCCAGACAGTGTTCTGAAGACATTAAGAAATATAAAAGATGTGAGGCTACATATACCATGAGGTGTGGAGTACATGTCAAGGGAGGTCATGCTTAACTGGTGAGGCTTCACGTGGAAAACTATGTTCATTTGTGGTCTCCGAAAAAAAAAAAAAAGTATTATTTATTTATTTATTTATATATTACACACACACACACACACACACACACACACACACATATTGTAGCAGCACTAGAGCACCAGAGGAGAGCTACAAGGCTAATTCTAGGGCCGAGAGGTATGAGCTATGAGATTACAGGAGTTTTCAATTTAAGTAAACAGAGATTAGAAGATGACACGATTAAAGTGTTTAAAATTATTAAAGGCATTACCTCAGTGGATCAAGACTATGACTTTAAAATGAGTTCACCAAGAACACAGGGACTCAGTCAGAAACTTAAGGGTGAATTACACACAAACAACAGGAAATTTTTCTTCATCACACAGAGCACCATAGACATGTGAAATAAGTTTCCAAGTGATGAGGTGGAGAGTAAGAATTTAGGAACATTTAAAACTCGACTTGATGTTGAGTTCAATTCGGCAGATAGGATTGTGTTGGGCTGAATGGCCTGTTCTCATCTAATGTTTTGCTTTCCTCTATTGTTTACACGGCTGCCCTGCCTAACATCTAAGACTAGTAGTGTCTCATCCAAAGTATTTTCATTTTGATGTAAACTCCTGCCAGTCAGTCTACTGAGAGTCACAGCATATGCCTTTCAAAGTTAAGAAAACACACTTCTGCTGTTTTTTTGATTGTTGGAAAGAAGGTATGGAGGACAATCTATACAATCTGATTTTTACACCTTAACTCCCATTCTTTCATTTGGCATTTTAAAATATATTATATATATTGAACACACACACACACAAAACAAAATGACAATCCTCTTTTGTACAAAAACACTGTACTATTGTCTTATGGACTACAAACCAATTATGTTAATCTGCTAATTTATGATACAAGAGTGTAAACCATTAATCCCTTAAAATGGGACTTCAAAACAAGATGATTAGCAGGGAGTTCGACAATGAAGGATTGTTTAATAAACAAAATGTGAGGAGTTTTCAGACATTTTCACTTACTGCCCTCCACTCTTTGGGGTCATAGGCCCAAGGATTGACAATTCATTCCATTGTCCAGACCACTTCATATAAACTCTGAGTCGACCCAGGCAATAAAGGAGAAACAACCCCTTTACACTCACACGCTCATTTACGCTGGCCAGTTGAAATTTATCAACTGGGTCAACACACGCATCACTGGGAATTTGAGAGGAAAACAAAGTGCATAAGTGAGAGTTGAATTAAAAGGTAAATGTAATTGTATCGTTAGCCGCACAGTGGCCAGTCCTGCTGCCTTATGAACCTAACATTTTCACTCCAAATCCCACACCTCTCATCTGTGTGAACTTTTCAAGTTCTCCCCATGCAAGTTTTCCTCACAGGTGTATATTATAGGATGGTTTGGGATTCCAAACTGTTTTCTGCCTCCTTCTTAGTACATCTAGGATAAGTTCTGAGGCCATGCACCGTTAACTGGATTAACTGGGTTAGAGAAAGTTAGATTTTTAAATTTTGCCCAAGCCTCCAAAGGCTATTTGAGCAGAAAGCAAAGCCTCTGCATCTGTGCTACCCTCGTGTTGGCTTCACTTGTCTTGGGTTTAGTCTAACAATTATATGGAACAGACATTTCAGAAGCATTGCATCAACCTATGCAACAGCCAAAGATTCTTCTGTGAACATTTCCCTTTATATTCATTATATTTCATTAGGCCCGGCCTTTAATTGTATAATCAATCATTTCCGTTGAAATAATGGTCCACCACTAGAGAAGGCAAAACTAAAAAAGCATTTTCTAAGCCCCCACTGCAACAAGGCAAAGGCTTACATAAACAGGTTTGGCAGAGGCCATTCACTGTGCAGAAGTTGACACAAATTTAATTAGAGGTGAGGTGAAAGCAAGAATAGGACAACACAAATGGCATGTCCCAAAGGAGGATGTGACATTAATTAAGCTTCAATTAACTTGTCTACACAGCATGTGGTAATTACAAGGCCCAAAAGTCCTGTAGAGTGGAGAATGAGGGAGTGTAAAACAGTTTTCAAGATTTTACATAACGTTCAAGGTTGTTTCACTAAAAAGCTGAAACCGTACCAAACTTTAGCAGGCCAAACCAAGACTAAAGTTTACAGCGAGAATGGAGGAAAAGAAGATAAAAAAAAACAGCAACAAAAAAACAAGCATCCACCCCATACTTCATATGTCCCCTCGGAGTAAATCTGATTTAACAAAACTGATCTGAGCTTACAGCAAAAGGAAGTACCTTATAAGAAGTATCCAATTCTAATAAGGAAATTCACTTTTAAAATCAAGGCTTTTTTTTTTTTTTCTTTTGAAAAGCCCTGTGTGGGGAAGAAAATATTCTAAAGCATACTTGGGTGGTTGACACAAATCAGATTACCAGAATGCGGTAATCCCAAATCAGAATTATCAAAACTTTCCAGAAATACTCCATTCAAAATGCCTCCTTGTCAAGAACTTTAGTGAATCAGTTCTGCACAAATTCCAGGAAAAGCGGGATTAGGGAAAGGAAAAAACAACAAAAGAAAGGAGCCGGGGGTGTATACAACATGGGGGATTTTGGCTTGTGCTTGATTTTTTGGCACTCTCAGATAAGTTTTGTAGCTTTTCACTTTGATTCCCCTAGTACAGGCTTTTCATGGGGCAACACTCTGCTTTTTCACAGAATATTAGTGCTACTCCCTGCAAGTCCGGAGATCAGGGTTCAGATCCCAGCCTGGTTGCTGGCCACGGTCTTGCCTTGCCTGTGTGGGGTGTCTCTCACACCCCAGCCATGGTGCACGTTAGGCTTAATTTCCAACCCTAAACTGGGCCTGAGTGAACAAGTGCCTGCTGAAGATGATGGACATTTCCTTCAGTTCCTTGGCTCTCGGCTTACTAGTATTTTAAGAAGCTTGCAGCAGGCATGTATGGAACTAAGATGATTAACATAATGGATGGAAAGACGGGACAGAAAGACAAGTGCGACATACTGGCCAAACCCAACGACTTGCTGTGGAGTCAAACGTGAATGTGTCTTATTTGATAATGTACTGTAAATGTTTTTTGTTCTACAAGGTGACTTAATATTATGGTACATACATAAAATTACAGATTTGGTTTATTAAAATAAAAGGCACTAGATGTAATAGGCACTAACTCCAAGTCAGCCATACCTTCACTGGGAGTGCTCCTGCTGCTACTTACCAATTCCTTTTTATTACTGCTGCTATTTTAAATGTTAACACCTAAGGGATAGGATGAGCACTGTCCTGAACACAAAAGTGCTTTTTTTTTAATTACTTGACATTACAATTATTATTAGGGCTGGAAAAAAAAAGTTTAAATTTTTTTTGAACTTATGAAAAATTAGATTCTGAACTATTATTAAGTAATAGTAATTGACTTAAGACTTGTCAGATATGTCAAAAATGGATACTTTAAACAAATATTGTAGCTCTACAGGTTAAAGTTTACAATTATCTATGGTTCTTTATTATTATACATGGGGGGGGAAATGTAATTAGCCACAAATTGGCACAGTGGCAGTTTGCAGCAGTGCTTTCCAAATACTCTCAAAATGCACTCTCTTTAACCCTGGCAGAGTTTACATCCTGATCCTAACTAAATTACTTCCCGTTTCACTCTGTTCTTTTCTCATTGCCAGAAAAGTACCATTTAATGTCATTAAACTAAAACCAAGTGGGCGTCAGTCTAGATTTTGGCTCAGCTATAAGCCATAATCACAAATTGCAATTTGCATTTCATCACTCAGACATAGGATATGCCTTAATCTGTAACATTTGATGGCATGTGGTGATCTTTATCATTCTTCCATTTTAAAATCTGGGAAACTCCTTACTTTTTAACACTTCTTCACCAGTGTCTACCCATGAACTTGATTTGATTTTCTTTACATGAACATGTTTGGCCTTTTGTCTACAGCCAGAATACTTTGCAGCAGACGGAGTCTTGAACATTTCCAGCTTAGTCGTTCAACTGAAACCAGCGACACCATCGGGTCAGGGTGTAGATATGAATTGTCAGTGGCAAATCAATGCAATGGAAGGGCAGCAACCTAACTCACTGGGAGGAATAGATTTTAATCCAACAATGTATGTTGCCATGTTTAAATGGTCCAGAATAGTAAAGACTATAAACTATTTTAAGCATTAAAAGGAATGCACAGGTGACACTTGTCTTTACTATTAAACCGGGGGTCTCCAGCTTCAATCATGGAGCACAGCTGTGGCTGCAGCTTTTCATTCTAACCCTTTTCTTAATCAGTGACCAGTTTTTCTGTTAAATTACTTCTTTCCCCTTCATTTTAATTGCCATGTTTATGATTCAGTCCTCAAAATTGCTTCTTTAACCTCAAACGGCACCTAAACAGAAACGAGATGTGAAGTGAGCAGCTAAATTGGGGCCTCTACCCCCAACCAGTTTCACTCTAACCTCTTCTTACTTAGAAGCGAATTCTTGTTCATGAAATTCATTATTTAATCCCATGGCTTGCTGGTGCTCCCATTCTACCACAGCAGATATTTCCAAAAGCTGTTGAATTTCTTTGGTCTAAAGAACACCACTAATCAACATTACTGAGAATGTCACTTTTTTTGTTTTTTCAGATATTGCATGATGGACACAGGTTGTTGGTCATGTGTTGCCTTGTTTTGGATCTTATTGTTTGGAGGCTAATTTTGAAAAAATGAAGGGTTCTGCATCTTAACTAGTAAGTCAACTAAAATTAAGGCAAAAGAGTAAATTAGAAGAAAATATTAGCAGCCATATCACACGCACTTCAGAACTCGTCATTCAGCTGGAGTTAAGCATGTTCAGGCCCAGCCAGTAGTTGGATGGGAGACCATCTAGGAAAACGCTTGGGCTGCTGTTGGAAGAGGCATTGGTGAGGCCACCAGGAAGCACTTACCCTGTGGTCTGAATGTGGATCCCATTTCCCCAAAGCAGTGACAGGGACACTGTGCTGTAAAAATGGCAACATCCTTCAGATAAGATTTTAAAATCGAGATCCTGACTCTGTCATCATAAATGATCCACATCTTGCCTGAAGAAGGGGCCCGAGTTGCCTCAAAAGCTTGCATATTGTAATCTTTTTAGTTAGCCAATAAAAGGTGTCATTTTGCTTGGCTTTTCTCTACATTCATAATGGCTAACACGGTACAACACCTTAGTACTACAGACGTCCTTCATAAAGAATAGTGTGCATCCTGATGTTCAGACTAAATTGCCCTCCATGGCCTGGTCATTCTGGCTGCCCGTCATCCTTGGCACTCTCTCACCACCTAACAGCTCATGTGTGGTGAGCATACTGGTGTAAAAATGACTGCCATTGCATCACCCAGGTGGATGCCACACATTAGATGGTGGTTGAAATGGCTCCCCACTCACTGAAGCACTTTGAGTAGCAAGATAAGCACTATGTAAATGTAAAGATCATTAACAAAACTGGTAACATACAGCCACAGTAGTGCTCCAGGACTGAAGTAGGAGACCCCTGTATTAAACGTTTAGCTGGTTTTAAAATTTAAAAACACATAGAATACCTGAACATTTTTAAATATAACCTTGAAGGCCTTTGACCTTAATCTGGGTTTAGGAAAACCTGCCCATGACATTATTTTAGCCTGTACTACACTCAGTTTGGCTTTTTAAATGCACATATAGGTTCAAACCAGGACTAGAAGCCTAACAGAATGACTTGTCCAGCACATGCAAATAGTTTGCAGTGTTTTTGTACACAAGGAATAGGACATGGCCAAGCACCAAGCTACATGGGTTATTTACTAGAGGAGCAACTTTCTCCAAAGATCAGGAGCACTCATTTTCTTCATGTTGTAAATGAGTGGGCAGTTGCTTAAGAGACCGTCTGGAAGCACTAGTAGGATAATCCTGAAAACACATCATTATAAAGGATATTGCGGTGCTTGTCCCAGTACTGTTCAATTAATGTCATGCAATGCTCAGTACTTAAAAATTCTGTCCAGTTGCTAACAGATGGTGTTTAGCAGTTGAGAACAATGCCGTATGCACAAGAAATCAGTGGAGCTGGCATGAAATAGACATTTCACAAGCTGTAAAAAGGGATTTCACATTACTCCAGTTACATTAACATTTAGAAAATGCCACCTTTTGGCTTCCTTAAAAAAAAAACACATGCAACACTGACCACCTCCACTTCAAGGGGGATTGCTTAAAATTAGTAAGCCATCTTACACGTATGATATTTGCAATAAGATTTTAGGCAGCACAGGTAGAAATGAATTCTGGTTTTACTAAATAAAAAGCAAGGCTTAAGAAATGTTACAGTCATAGTTTAAACATGCAGTAATGCTTAGTAACGAGACTAAATGTACAGTGAGGCAGATGTTCTAGTTAAAAAGGAGTTAAGACCACATTTTATTGCATCATAAATACAAGACTTACAACAACATTGGAGTAACTTGTACTGTTTAACTCCTGGCACAGAACAGAACACAGCATTCTCAAGGAATGAAAAGTGGAAAGAACAAGTCAATGATAAGAACAGAAATGTAAGCCCATCATAACTCTTCAGCTTCCCATTTGTCTAGTGATCCTGAAACAAAAGTCATGCCGAACATTAATGGGCCCCAATGTGCTGCCTTGAACTTTGTTACTTGGTAATTGCTTTCATATTCAGAGTTGGGTTTTACAAAAAAGAAAAAAGTTTGCATTATTTTTTTTTAAAAAAAAGGCTTGAAAAGTCAAGCAAAATGACACCTTTTATTCACGAACTAAAAAGATTACAATATGCGAATAAAAGGTGTTATTTTGCTTGACTTTTCACTACATTCAGAATGGCTAACAAGGTACAACACCCTAGTATTAAAAAGGCTTTCAATTGTGCTTCTTGATCCGTTTATAAAACTTAGCGGCAGGTCTAAGGATTGAAATGCAAACGTGTTAAAATGTTGAATATTGCAGGGGACAAAAGTGTCAGAAGAAACAACCCTAATAAATTTCCACAGCCAACTGTTTAGTAAAGTGGGAACAAAGAGAAATGAGGAAGTCAATCAGCTCTTCACTAGGATAGGGACAGCCAGAGAGGGATTTCATTGTACACTATATACCAGCGTGATATACTGAATTCATCACGCAAAAGCAACTTAAAAGCACTGTGAAGTTTAAAGATGATTAGAAAGGATTATGACTCTGGTCTGCTAAATGTTATCCTTTTATAATGTTTGAGATGTTTGGGCCACAGTTCAGTCTTCATTTTAGGTGACTGGATGTCAAGTGTAGGTTTCATCCCCAATAATCCCACACATTATTTAGGTTCAATTCTATGTTCAGGGGATCATAAGCAATAATAAAATATAAAAAAAAGCCTGCAAGAACCAGCACACAGTGTCACTCTACAGTGCCATTTGAATATAATCAAAAATGACTGACATGTTGCCTTTCAATATTTTCTTCACTATTTTTTGAGAGATCGATTTAAAAAACACCACAAACAACCACCAACAAAAATTATGGAATTTTAAACATTTTATTAATTCATTTAACACAATATCCTAAAGACGACATAAATGCCACCCAGCATAGCAAATTCATTCAGTTTTACCCCATTCACAGATTGTCATTACCAGTCTTCCAATGCCAGGCACATTTCCTCAAACAGAGACCATATGGAGTCAGAGAACTGACCCTCTGTATCTTTGAGATACGAGAAGAAACCCATACAAGTCACAAACAAAACAGGGGTGGCATGCAAACACCATGTACAGCGCCCAGCACTGAACCCAAAGTGTGCAGTTATAAGACAGGAGAATCTGCCACTGTGTCAGCCCACTATGTAGTTTGACCCATTAAAAACACCAAAAGCATGCTTAGGTAATTTTTCGGATGGCTAAAGACACAAACTTAGGAAACTTGTCAGATGGTAATGTGGGGCTTTTTTAGGGTGTAAAGTAGAAATTACACACACATATTAGAAAGGGGTTTTTGTTGATATGTATGTAGTCTCAGATGCACTACTGTTTTTTAATAAAAACACCACAAACACCAACACCACCTGGTTATTAAACAAAGTCCTTTCATAAGACCCAAAGCTACACCAGATAAAGTTTTAATGTGTTGTAAGAAGTGTGAAGGGATCGAGATCTTACCCAAAAGTGAGCATGACAGTTCACCATCATGGTCCTCTCTATGAGCTCGTCAGGACACTCTAGCAGGTGGTGGCCGGATACAACACCAGCGTTGTTGACGAGGACATCGATATCTCCCACTTCCCGGCGTACTTTTTCAGCAGTCTGGTAAACATTATCACGCTTTCCCACATCACATACATAGGTATAAACTTGTGGTTGGAAAGTTGTAACCTCTTCCATAGCACCTGTGGGGGGAAAAAAACAGGAATGGTTAAATGATTCACAAACAGTAAAAATCTGTATTTTCAAATTTTTCAATATTTAAACATTAATTTCTACAAATGCTCACATTGGGGAAATTGCACTGCAATTATCCACCTTATAGTATCAACTATCTTGTGTTGTGCCCTACAATTGTTTAATAACCTGTTACTGGATTTTAAAGCAAGTACTTTGAAATGTATTATATAAATACACTCAACTATACTTCATTCATTCATAATTACATTACACAACTACACACTGCAAGTAGATACGTGAAGCTCAGATATTTAAACTTGCAGTTAAAAACAGCGTTTACTTGCTGCACTAAAAGATTCAAACATAAAACCTTAAAGTATAATTTGATGTCATTGCATCACAAAATTTGGACAAAGGTCCAACTGTTCTGTGAATCAGAATTTTTGACCCAACTTCCAAAAGACCTTACAGATCCTCCATTTAAGACTACACATTTACTCAGACCATCACTTTTTAATTTATATGTATACCTTTCCGTATTTGTAGAATGTATCCATTTGTATCAATGCACAGAGGAGCACATTCCATTGACATTACAAGACAACTGGTTAGGATGCCATGTTCCTTTAGCTTGAACACAACTCAGGCAGGCCAATCGGTAAATTTGTACACAACAAGTCAAACAGTCCCAGTGTGCACTTGGAAAGTTGTATGAGCGGCACAGGACACCACTACATTCACATTCAAGCAGGGGGACCAAGGACTGAAGTCTTGGATGCACTAGCTAAACTGAACGTTTGCTGGCAATTTACAAAGAAGATAAGTAATTACTTTCTAGTCTCAATCCATTTCAGGTTGTATATCAACTAACCCTGGATGGAGTGCGACTCCAGAGCAGGGCACACTTACACTGGGTCACTTAGTCAGCAAATGACCCAACTTGTCCATCTTTGGGATGAAAACAGGAATATGGTGTGGGGGGGTGAATGGGACAGGGGTGGCGTGCTGGGTTCGGAGGAGCCTTTTCCAAGTGCAAAAGCTTTCCAGTCAGTATACTGGCATAGCTTCTTGGGAACAAGCCAATCGTCTATCCATTTTTGAAACCTGCTTATCCAGAGCAGGGTCAAGGGGCAGCTGGAGCCCAGCAAGCATCCTTGCAAGGCAGGAACCACACATGGACAAGGTACCAGACCATCACCTCGCAAGCAGGTCTTTGGACTCTGAAAGGATGTGCATATGGGCAGAGCATTCAAACTCCCCACAGGAGGTACCCAGGTATTGAACCTTGGTCTCCTTGCTGTGAGGCGGCAGCAGCACTACCATGCCAGTCAGTGTCTAGATTAACCATTTGTGAACTTTATAATGCTCAACTTTACCCTACTGTGCTCTGGGGCTTTTAGCCAGTGTTGCCTTTTCCATTTACGTTGACAGTCAAGGTGTTTGACTGTAAACCCCAAGTTGCTGCTTTAACTCTTTTGCCCCTTTGTAGAAACATTCAGCCCAATTTAGTTAAGTGCACTTTCACATGCAAATTACTTTTTAACATCCATACTTCAAAGACATGCAGGTTAGGTGAATTAGGACCGTTAAACTGGCACCCAATGTGTGCGTGTGTTCACCACGTGATGGATTGGCACCCTGTCCAAAGATTGTTCCTGCCTTGTGTCTGATGCTTGCTGTGATCAGCTCCAGCTTCCTCATGGTCCTGCTCTGGATTAAGTGTGTATACAGAATGAATTGACTCTTTTACCTACAGTAAATTTATACGTAAAAGTCAGGTGAATTATTATTTATTTATTTATTTATTTAAATTTGCAGAAGTCGGCTATACAGTAAGTGAAAGTAGATAAGATTGTCACACTCCAGCATAATGTGCAAAATCCTCATCGGATGACACCTCACACACATTTTCCCCAAACCTGCTTATTTCAAGAGAGTCACAAGAGTACTGGGATCACTGGGTAAAAGGCAGGGGGTCATTATGAAAAGGGCTTGTATAAATACCAACCTTGGAGTCACAACTCAGCCTAACACACACACACATACAGTACACACGACTTTGAGAAGTGGAGTAAAACCAGAGTTATTATAGGAAAGCCACAGATACGAGAAGAGAACGTGTCAACTCCATACAAAGAGCAATCGAGTTGTGTAAGCGAAGAGCCACCAAGTTAGTCATCGTGCACAACCACCCCACCCAATCAGGTCATCAAAAAGTGCACAGCACAATCTTTAAAATGTCAGATAGATCAGTTATAATGAAAAGGTCTCCCATTTCTGTTATTTATAAACTTGCCCACAGAGGTGAACAGCTGAACATTAAATGGTTTATATTCATTCTTCTAAACATACCATCTTATACAATTTATTCCCCTCAGACAGACTTCCTCACTTTCAACTCCGCACCACTGAACCTGTTCCAACTCTACAGGAATAAGGAGTGAAAGCTGCTACATTTACAGATGCACTCAAATGATAATTCACTTTTACAGGATCATCCAATAGTAGACATTGTTCCCGTATTCATTGCTATATCTTTTCTGGCAAGGGGCTAGGTGGAGTGTGGCGATACCATTCTGACTAAGAGCATTTTCATCTACCACATGCCGTACTTTGCCTGCCCTGTAATAGATGTCTATCACACTCATGGCTCAGCACTGCAATCCTGAACTTGTCTAGGTAGTTGGAAAATGGTTGGCCAAATGGAGCTGCCCAACATATACGGCCAATAGATGTGTTCTGGTACGACCAACGAGTAAGCGCAGCAAACATTCCTACTGCATCAAAACTGTGGCTCCATAGCATACGAAGCACAATTCTCCATCTCCTTCGAAGGTCTCATGCACTTGACCTCATCAATCAGCACACCTTTAGATTGTACCCAGAGCTACACGGCTAGCATACAGCAGCCTTCCTAAGAGACTACCACCATGGCTACCTTAAACCCTTAGTCTGACAAAATCAAACAGCTGTATGCCTCTACCAGCTAGCCAACTCAGGTGAATGGCAGGAAATCGAGACAGTCAGGGAGGAGAGACCGGGTAGACAGAAGACAACCTATACAATGCTATCAAGACTTTCAAAATATGCATTTACTGAAAACAAAACTCTAACATGGGAGCAGTGTATTATTACAATCAAACACAATAATGTGTACATGTAATGAAACTCAACTGGAACAGAGGGAAAAAAACAGGAACATGTATCAGTTCATTTGTGTGAACACATTTACAAATATAATAAATCTGGCACCAGAGTCTTACAAATGCCGAGGTATGGGTCTGATATTGGTTTATCGGTCTATGAATTGATGATAGGGGTTATTTATTGATGCTTTTTTCTTCTGCTCCAATCAAGTTACATTAGAGGTAGATTTCATTGCAGTATTACACTGCTCCCATATGGTAACAGATTGTTAGGAGGGGATGGGGCTTAAAAACAGCACATGCATTTTCCCTTGACCCACAGTATACACACACAGACTAGCAACAGAATCCCAAGCTTCCAGAATTTGGGCAGTAAGGAATATTCGTGAGCCAATACTAGTGACCAGCAGGCACACAAAACTGGACAGAGCAACAGCAGCACCTAAACATCATACAGCAAACATAGCCAATACCCATAAAAACCCAAAAAAATTGGCTCCTGACTATGCTCTGAAATTTGTCCAGCAGAGCTTGCCAAACAGACAGCTTGTTCACTGCTTCCAACCACTCCGGGACATTACAAACACCTTTCAAAAATGAAGCGACAGAGGAGGACAGAAGGATGCGTTGTAATTACCCCCCTTTCACTTTCAACTCTGTAAGGCAGACATTTCAGTCAAGAGTGTTGTTGATGGGGAGTCCAGCAGTTAATGCAAGGATGCCCTAGCTTTAGGATCTCCTTATTAATACAATTTTAAATGTAAAAACCAGGTCTGTACCGCGTTTACCCTTTTTTTAGTATGTGAGCGGTGGCACGGTTGCTATCTGTTCATTTTTTTGGAAGTTGAAGTCAAAATGCATAAATTACTGAGAAGGATGCTGTAACATCGGCAGAAACTGTTCATCTAGAGACTCATTCAGAGCTACACGCCAATCGGGGGTCGTCGATACACGGAAAAATAAAATCCCACTTCAGAAGTAGGAGGCTGACGTATATTGCGCTCGATTTCATTAGTGACAAACGACAATACAAAAAGGACGACCGTGTTAACGTGTCATCCACGGAAAGGGATGCGCGCGACTGGAGCGCAGCAGCCGGTGACACTGTACGACAAGATCTGTGTTTAGATGCAATTGGAGGAAAAAAACAAGACGTGCGTGCGACGCTAACCAGCATTACGAATTCCAAAGATTCAGTATTACCGATGACATGATCGTAGGTGAATCACTGGCGTCCCGTCGAGGTATGGGTACCATGCCAATAGCAATGTGATTCGGCCACCTATTAAAAAAAGATTCATAATTTGCAATTTCAATACATGCAGTGTGGTTAAGGCTTTGGACTACAAATCATTTAAATCAGTGGGTTCAAATCCAATTACTGCCACTTTGTGACCATGAGCGAGTCACTTTACCTGCCTGTGCGCCATCTGGAAAAACAAAGGAATTGTACGTTGCACTGGATAAAGGCGACAACCAAATAACAAGTAATGTCCTGTCCTTATTGGGTTAAGTTATTCTTCACCCGTTTGCATACATCACCCTCCACCCCTGGTCCAATCGACTCCCCGCACTTTACCGTCCGTTTGCTGGCTGCCCAACTCCTTGTAGATCTGGCGCACCATCTCGGCAGTCTCTTCGTTGCCCTGGCTGTTAATGTCCCACAGGACCAGAATTGCTTGCCGGCGCGCGAACTCCTTGGCAAACAGGCGCCCGAGGCCGCTGCCCGCACCGGTGATGAGGCACACCTGGCCGGCCACACTCTTCTCCTTGGGTCTCACGAACCACTTGAGAGCGGAAAGTACAAACGCCCAGAGCACCTTGAAGGCGACCACGAAAAACTCGGCAACAATATTCATGATGAGCAGCGCTTTGGCAGCGAGTATGCACAAATAAATATTTTTCTTAAATAAATAAGCTACAATAAAACGGAATCAGTAGTAGCTAATGGTAATTACTGAAGCCCAGTGATCATAAAACTGGCAGTCTATGCACCAGAAGACGAAGAACGAATTAAACGTTCAGCTTCTTTAACCGCTCACACTTTGGCTTATAATAAAAAATAGAAAAAAATGTCAAGAGGACTCGGTGAGTACAAAAAAGAAGCGTCTTCAACAGATAAAAATAGTCTTGCCTAGTCAAGTCTAGTAACTGTGAATTAAACCAAATACGACTGTTAATTCCTAAAAAAGAATGGGTCGTACTGTTAAATATTCATAAAAGTGTCCGAGTTTCTCAGAGAGTCTATAAAACTTCTAGTTTGTTAGTCAAGCAACCCCTAAGGCGTACTGTGATCAGACAGCGTTAAGTGCCCAGCGCCCCGTTCTCGCGTACCCCTCCTGTCTAACAAGCTCCACTGCTTAGCCAACCCCTTCCCTGCTATTCGAGTCCCCCTCGACTTAGCGCCGCTGCCAAAACTGAGCAGATTGTGCGACGATCGCCTGCTATTTAAACCCGACTGGCCCGACCGGCTCAGCGCCGGTAACCAACGAAAACATTTTACGTGGGCTGCCGTACGGAACGAAAGTGGTGCTTTGAAACAAAATGGCATTTGAATTTTGAGTCACTTCAATGATGTAACTGTAGAACTGTCGATAATTAAATACGCAATAAAAGTTCAGAGAAACGAAGAAGCCGCTTCGTTGTACTGTACTTGTCGAAGGCAATGGCATGTAGCGCATGCGCACTATTTCCAGACACTTGCTCATTTTCCGTGTACGTATGCAATTTAATATACATATTAAATACATTATAATATGTTATACGTGTAAAGTGTATTCTTTGACATTTTTGAAATATATTTTGTTCAGGCATATTGACAGCACGCAATCTCCAGTTGTCACTTAGGGACCCCGCTCCTTTAAGGGCCCCTTGCGCATGCGTGTTGCCCTCTTTTCCGGTGAAGATCATGGCGGGGATAGAGTAAGTGTTGTTAAAGAGCTCTGTAAAATCCATATTCATCCCTTTTAAATACACACTTTTTCAGCATGTCCCCTTTTACTAAGACAGTAGACATTAAATACATTTGACTGGTGCAGATATTTATAAGTGGATTGATTTTAGTGCCCCAAAAATGCATTGAATATTAATGCGCGCGCACTCAGTGCAATCTTGTCGGCGTGTGTAAGTTGTAACATAAATTAACAACCACAAATGTTTAGCCGCCTGCGTGGACATTTGTGAAGGGACATTAACATTTTTGCCCACGTCGCGTAAGCGTTAATTTTTGCCGTCTACAAAACTATTGGTTGTAAGGTAGTTGAATTGCTACTATTGAGGCCTTACTGTACTCGAGATTACATTCCGTCCGTTTTAAAAGAAACCTATCGGCAGCTTTAAAATAAAGAATTTCTAGTTCGGTAGTGACATAAAGTGGGAGACAAAACCTCAAATCTGAAATAGGATAATGTAATTATTGAATTTACATATAAAGAACTCCGGTGTGAGCGACGTAATTGATGATAAACCTTATCCGCACACAAATAGTGCAAATTACCTCGATAACATTAATACAGTACTTGAAAAAGTTCTGAACCAAACTATTACTTTTGTAATAGCTGCACGGTACCCGCTTTACGTATGTTTTGAACCCGTTCCTACACTAAAATATTTTGGATTTTTTTTTTCTGCTTTTGTCAAAAGAAAACTTACTCAAGATTTCTCATTGTTTTTTAAGGATATATTGAGTTCAAGTTTAAAAGATGTAAAGAGAAAGAATATTGTCTAATGAATCTTATTAACAATTTCATATTCATAAATCAGTTACCTATCAGAAATAGTTGTTTTTATATTCAACAATAAAGTAGTTATACATTAAAGACTATTTCAACCTCCAATAACTAACGTTTTAAAATTTTGTGCCTTTGTAAATTAAAAACTTTTTGTATTTGTAAATTAGTGTTTGTAAAGTTTTAATATTTTTCAGTATTGTCCTCAGAAGTTCCTTTGGCTGTTTATCTATTTGTGGGTTGTCCTTTCACTTTATTTTTTTTTTTTTATATCCTAATAAAGATTACAAAAAGGCCTCCATTGTGTAGCAACATTTTCTTGGAATACACACAATTCTTAAAACACTTAACTAAAAGTTCACCTTAACCATTTGCTAATTATAACAAAGCCACCTTTATGGCCCTCTTGTTTCAGAGAAAAGAAAGAGACGAAAGTGCCATCGGTGCCTGAAACCCTGTTGAAGAGGCGACAGGCCTTTGCTGCAGCGAAGGCTAAACGCGTCAAGAAAATGTTGGCAGAGAAAAAGGTAAGATTTGGACAAGGAACTTTGGTTTATGTTTATGGTCTTTATTAGATTTTGTATGAAATTCAATTAGACTGATTTTTTTTTTATCTGTATACAGTAGAATCACAATAATCACAGTGAGTTATTTTACTAATATTTGTTTGTATAACTGGATTAATTGTAAATGTTTAGTGATTATTCTTTTACTTTATTTTTAGGCTCGCAAAGCAAAGAGAGTTGTTATTTACAAAAAGGCACAACATTACCATAAGCTCTACAAACAGATGTACAGGAGTGAGATCCGAATGGCCAGAATGGCTCGCAAAGTTGGAAATTTCTATGTGCCGGCTGAACCAAAATTAGCCTTCGTGATTCGGATTCGAGGGTAAGCTTTTGGGTGAAAACATGTGTTAAGCTTTATATTCAGGTGCAGGATGTCAAAATGTTCAAAGAGGTTATACCAGTGCCCAGTGAAAACTACTTCATCCTTCATCGTGGGTAGGATTTTTACAAAACGGTTTTAATATCAAGAAGTTTGTACTCTAGTGCCCTTCTTTGAATACAGTATAAAGATTTTGTTTTTCTTGTTGTGGTATCCCATTATTGACTTCCAGATTGTATAATGGAGTTGTCTTTGGATTCTGTAATTAAAAAAAGTATTCTCTTACGTTGATTATATTGGGTTGTTCACATTATAGGTATGGGTCCTGAAATGAGTGCCATTGGCCAGTTAATTGACGTAAATCAGTGCTTTTAAACCTTTTCTTCAAATGCCTCCCAAGCCAAAAAAAGATTCTCACGGCCCCTTCCAATTAATTGAAACTTAAGGAATTAAGGAAAACAAAAGTATAGCAATTCTTAGAGAGTGTGAATCAGCCTTGGGTACCTCCTGGTGAAAAGTAATCCTGTCCCAAAAGGGCTTTAAACACATTGATTTACTTTTATGCTGAGATTAACCTCTGCTTTTAAGGAACTGAAAAAGTAAAGGACACTTTTTTCATGAAAAAGTGAGGGAACCACAGGGAGGAAAAATGGACACTCCCAAGAAAGGAGATTAAAAGGTAGCTAATTCTAACCTAGGGAATAGAGATTCTTATGTTCTTCAAGAGTATCACTTCTGGCTCCTAGAATTTTCAAACTAATTATTCTGCACCCAAACCCCAATTTGATAAGCACTGGCATTGGTTACGTACGGAAGGTCTGCTTTCCTGAATTGACATTTTAAAGCTCTGTAAAATTCAATGACAAGCTTTCAGACATGCTGTAGATTCAGTGAAAATTCTCGACCCCACTTATTTGATTCATTATCGTAGATGACTGCTGCCTAAGACAACACAGAAACCAACTGTAGACAGTGTACCAATTTGTTGCAGGGAACACTCCTCATCTTATACTTGGTCAGTTTAATGCTTGCAGTTTAAAGTATTGTTTTGGGAATAGGGAGGGTAAACTGGGTTAAAATAGGTTTGGACATGGAAAATTTTACAGTCTGGTTGTTTAGGTCTTGAATTTGAAGGTTTACATTTTTAGGTTAAGAGTGTCAACCATTTGCACACCATGCCACCAAGTAATATTTTTCTTTTGTTCAAAGGAGCATTTTTGTAGATGGGTCTTTGTTACTCTTTGCAAAATGAAATGTTAGTCTATTGCTTGTGTGGTCAATCTTTCATTCCGGTTTTTTTTTTTTTATTATAGTATCAATGGTGTTAGCCCTAAGGTCCGAAAAGTACTGCAGCTTCTCCGTCTCCGCCAGATCTTCAACGGTGTATTTGTGAAGCTGAATAAAGCTTCAATCAACATGTTGAGGATCGCTGAGCCCTATATTGCATGGGGGTAAGTTGTGCCTTGCATAATATTTTAGCAATGTCTGTTCAAGTTGTATTAAATTGAGGATTGCTAGTACAAACTCTTCAGTTTACTTTTCTTTACATGGCGCCTTAATACAAAGTGGCCCTTATGTGTATTTTACAGTTAAGTTATGGCACTGGGAGATTGTGAATTATCTTGAAACATGTAGTGATCCTGAACTGTGTTAAACTGGTAACTTGAAGTTTTAGCTACACTTAATTGTGTACAACACCTATGAAGATATGGAATGAGCCTGTGATGATGCATGATTTTTCCAGTGTGTTTTTTATAGCATTTAACCCCTTAACCGCCCTCTGCCGGATATGTCCGGCACCGTTGTTTTATTGCTAACGCCATACTGCCGGAATTATCCGGCACATTTGCCTGTGGTTATATGAATGCCTGGCAAGTAGTATAACTGACGGTTTGGCGTGGGTATTATTACTACGTTGTATTTCGACAAGTCTGTGGTTGTTTTGGCCGGTCATGTGACGTGATTCGCATGTAACAGCTGTGAATATGGCGAAACGTAAACTGACTTCAAGTGAGGCTTTGCAGGCGATTTTGGACAGTTCTGATCATGATTGTAGCAGTTCTGAAGAAGATTTTAGCGACAGTGATGAGCAGCAACGTGCGCTGCATGATACTGTGAATGAAGACGCATCGGATGACGGCGCTGAGTGGGTGTATCCCCAGCATCTCAGCTGGGCTGCTGCCCGTGGTGAACTACCTTTTCTGCATTCGTTTGAGGGAACGTGTGGCTTTATTGTTGATGTAAACAATTACACTGCTGAGCAGTTTTATGAGCTGTTTGTGTCACCTGATTTGATCAGACATTTTGTTCATCAGACAAATCTGTATGCAGCACAGTTTATTGAGAAAAATCCCAATTTACCTCCACATTCCCGTGTTCGTGCTTGGTTTGACACTGATGAAAACGAAATGAAAAAATTCATTGGGATTTTGATGTTGATGGGAATAATCAGAAAACCAGATATTGAGATGTACTGGTCTACAGATCCTATGTATGCAACACCTATTTTTGCAGCTGTCATGACACGTAACCGATTCTCTTTGCTGCTGAAATTCTTTCATTTGAATGACAACAGAAACGAGCCAGATAAGAAAGATCCAAACCGCGACCACTTGTTTAAGCTACGTCCTTTGATTGATCATTTATTTGAAGCATTTCAGTTGCCCTACATGCCAGGACCGTCAGTTGCAGTTGATGAAAGTTTATTGTCGTGGAAGGGCCGCTTACAGTTTCGACAGTATCTACCATTGAAAAGGGCACGGTTTGGTATCAAGATGTTTTGCTTAGCTGAGAATTCAGGTTACATTTATAGATTTCGTGTATACACTGGCAACTTGCACAACATTTAGTGGTCAATACTGCTTGAATAAATGTAAAAAATGTAAAAAAAATGTAAAAAAGTAAAAAAACGAAAATTGTTCAGATTTCGCCTGGCGTGGGGAATATTTAGGGAGTTGGCGGTTAAAGGGTTAATGTACATGTGTAAGTCTTGAGACTGTGAATTAATACGTGCACATTAGTATAGCTCATTACAGTATAATGTGGTTTAGCTTATCAGTACTTTAATGGCGAGTTTCATGCCAAGCAGAACTATGATATAGTGTATTAATGCTTTTTTTTCTGTTAAGCATAGCATGAGATTTTAGAGGTGGAAGAAACAAGTTAATGCTGTGTATTGACACAGTATGGTGAAGAGTTGTAACCATAGTCATTTTAGCACCTTTAGTGATTGTTCTTAGAAAACATTTAAGGCTATAATTAATGCACTAGTCAGCCAAATATTGTGTGACATTTTATTAGTTTACAAACAAGTGGAGACTATGTTAAAGCTGCTTTCACATGAGAGAGTTTGTATTTTTTTTTCTTATTTATGGCATTGTCTGCCTATTGTGTACATTTTAGTAGTCCTTATGTAAATAAAACTGGTGGAGGTATAAAGGTAAATTTTGATTTGAGGTTACATTTTAATTTTTTTGTTCAGGAGACCAAATGAAATCTTCTGGAATGATTGAGGAAAACTGTATTTTTGAATACAGTTTTTAAATAATCTTTAACTGCATCCATACACAATGGATGAAAAATAGTATTTTGTATACACTAAACAAAAACCTATTATGATGAAAACTGCATTGTTTAACATCTCTATAGATTTTTAGTTGCCCTTTGTGCAGAAAGTTGCTTTTTAACGCTTTTCTATATTTGGAGGTACAATGGTAATCCCACATTCAACATGTTACATTTTTTTCTAAGTGGTTTGGTATAATTCAAGTTGTTAACTGAATCCATTTCGTTTTCACACAAGATGTGTTGTTAGCATTGAACAGGAATAACGTGGAAAGTTTAACAAGTTGATTTGCTCATACTGTCTTTTGGAATGTTTATCTTATGCTTGGGCAACATAATGAGAAATGCTCATTATGTTAGATGTCTTTCTGTAATCAAAGGAATTTCAGAAGCTTTGTGTATCTGTTTGGAGGTAGTTTTTTAGAAGAATTTTTTGTTTACACTGCCATCTGTAAAAAAGATCATCACAAATGTAGTTTTGTTCCATAAACATGTCTTAAAAGCAAAGTCCAGAATCCTATAGACTTAACAATACCACACTTAAATCTACTCACGGAACTGCTACTATTAAGAAACTATACATTTGTTGGACAAGGCTTCAGATTAAATGTACACACTAAAAAAACAAGGTATTACTTTGATTACTGTTTTCTGCAGGTTTCTTGAAGCTATTTTTTTATATTAACTGCTCACTGCATCCAAGTGTTCAAATAGTGAAATTAAATGTAGTGGTCCAAAGTGCTTCCATTCTTTGGTTTTTCTTACTAGACTAAACTGTTCAGTTAGTACCTTCTATGCGAAATTTGTTAAAAAAAAAAAAAATTGTTTCCAGCAATCTGGGATTCAAAATCTAAGAGTTGTCGTAGGTGGTGTATCAAAGTCAGAAATAATGAACTTATACTGGCAGTACATAATGTATATCTAGTATTGTTTGCAAAGATAGACGTAACAAATTCATTGTAAACTTTTTTTTCCACTTGGTAAAAACTAGATTTAAATGATTATTAACTGAGGAAATATATACTTTGAACTAACTGTACAATACCTAAATAGTGAATACTGTGCATCACCCAGTTGGCACTTATTTGGCATACTCAATATTTTTTTCAGTTAAGATACAGCTTGTGCAAGGCGCAAAGTATATATGATCTCTCCTGCTCACTTGCCATTGATAGTTAGTATACAACTAGACAAAAAGCCCGTTTCGACAGCGTAAGATGAAATGGGCACGAGTTTGTGTCAGTAGTGTATGAAGAACAAATGATAAGTAAGAAATAAATAAATAAGTGATGTAAGTAATGATAATTAACTAAGAGGTTTGGGATATGTATGACTTTATCACAGCAAAAAATACTGTACACTTAAAAAAGACATGCTATCTGACAACTTTTTTGTTTGTATACTGGAGGCCTATCAGTATGCAACTAAAGTTGTAAAATCTCTCTGTAGACTACATTTTTTGTGAAGACACTCTCACTGTTTGGTAGTAATTTCCCTTGATGTGGCCCATCTTTAACTTGCATCTTCACATCACTCTCCTGCTGAAAGTACTTAATAATAATATGTTCTCGCATATTATTTTGAGTGTGAGGGTTGGCTGTGATCAGGGCTAATATCCTATGACTGGGCGGAAGGATTTGGGATTTCAGAATAATAATCCCGAAATGCCTAGGCTAAATCCGCCGCCTGCCGCGATGTTGGGGTTGGATGGGCAGAAGGCGACTGCGCAGAAGGCTTCGGACAGACGTTCGTCGGATGAAGCAGATTTTCTCTTTGGAGGCATTTGTATAAGTTGGAAGTGAGACGAACTTTGAAATGTTTAAGTCATGAATGTCCCTTTTGAAGACATTTGTATAATGCATAGGCTAAATCCGCCGCCTGCCACGATGTTGGGGTTGGATTTCGGTCTCGTAAGGATTTTCGGGCAGCAGCGCAGAAGGCGACTGCGCATTCGGCTTCGGACTGACGTTAATGAGTGTGCAGAAGGCGACTGCGCATTCAGCTTCGGACGGACACAAGTGAGTGAGGAGGCAGGCGAATTATGTATCAAGATATTGATTCCTGCAGAACCAGATCAATGAGTCATTTTTAAGGTAGTTAAATATTAGATGCTGTTGCTGAAGGATATTTTATCCCCTTTTAAATAGATTTTTGTGTGTGTTTAAGAATCCTTATTGGTACTGCTGTTTGCTTGAGATGTCAGTGATTATTTGATTAAACACTTCAGTATGTTATGGCATTAAAATATATGAAACATGGATTTCAGATTGAGGTTTTTACATTGCCACTTCTTTTCAAATTGCTTGTTATATTTTGCTTTTTTGTCAATAACAAATATAAGGAAGTTAAGAAACTTAATTTCCCAAACGATTATCACCCTTCTCCAGTCAACTCATGGCAGCATGTAACTAGTCACTTTTTTCAGTTTCTATGTGATTGTAAATTTGTTTCATTTTTGCTTTTATTTGTATATAGACATTTATTTTGAGTAACGTTTTTGATAGTGTACATGTTTACTTTCTGAGTAGTGATTTACAACTTTGTGCCAGCAGTTTCCCTTCTTCTTTCGGCTGCTCCCGTAAGGGGTCACCACAGCAGATCATCTTCTTCCGTATCTTTCTGTCCTCTGCATCTTGTTCGGTTACACCCATCACCTGCATGTCCTCTCTCACCACATCCATAAACCTTCGCTTAGGCCTTCCTTTTCCCTGGCAGCTCTACCCTTAGCATCCTTCTCCCAATATACCCAGTATCCCTACTCTGCACATGTCCAAACCAACGCAATCTCGCCTCTCTGACTTTGTCTCCCAACCGTCCAACTTGAGCTGACCCTCTAATGTACTCATTTCTAATCCTATCCATCCTCGTCACACCCAATGCAAACCTTAGCATCTTTAACTCTGCTACCTGCAGCTCTATCTCCTGCTTTCTGGTCAGTGCCACCATCTCCAACCCATATAACATAGCTGGTCTCACTACCGTCCTGTAGACCTTCCCTTTCACTCTTGCTGATACCCGTCTGTCACAAATTACTCCTGACACTCCTCTCCACCCATTCCACCCTGCCTGCACTCTTTTTCACCTCTTCCACAATCCCCATTACTCTGAATTGTTGATTTCAAGTATTTAAACTCATCCACCTTCGCCAACTCTACTCCCTGCATCCTCACCATTCCACTGACTTCCCTCTCATTTACACACACGTATTCTGTCTTGTTCCTACTGACCTTCATTCCTCTCCTCTCTAGAGCATCTCTCCAGGGTCTCCTCAACCTGCTCCCTATTATCGCTACAGATCACAATGTCATCAGCAAACATCATAGTACACAGGGACTCCTGTCTAATCTTGTCTGTCAACCTGTCCATCACCATTGCAAATAAGAAAGGGCTCAGAGATGATCCCTGATGTAATCCCACCTCCAACTTGAATGCAACCGTCACTCCTACCGCAGACCTCACCACTCTCACACTTCCCTCGTAAATATCCTGTACAATTCTTGCGTACTTCTCTGCCACTTCCAACTTCCTCATACAGTACCACAGCTCCTCTCGAGGCGCCCTGTTATATGCTTTCTCCAGGTCCACATAGACACAATGCAACTCCTTCTGGCCTTCTCTATACTTCTCCATCAACATCCTCAGAGCAAACATTGCATCTGTGGTGCTCTTTCTTGGCATGAAACCATACTGCTGCTCACTAATCATCACCTCCCTTCTTAACCTAGCTTCCACTACTCTTTCCCATAACTTCATGCTGTGGTTCATCATTTTTATTCCCCTGTAGTTACTGCAGTCCTGCACAACCCCCTTGTTCTTAAATATCGGCACCAGTACACTTCTCCACTCCTCAGGCATCCTCTCACTTTCCAAGATTCCATTAAACAATCTGGTTAAAAACTCCACTGCCATCTCTCCTAAACACCTCCATGCTTCCATAGGTATGTCATCTGGACTGACAGCCTTTCCATTTTTCATCCTCTTCACAGCTGTCCTTACTTCGTTCTTGCTAATCCGTTGTACTTCCTGATTCACTATCTCCACATCATCCAACCTCTCTCTCTCTCTCTCTCGTTCTCTTCATTCATCAGCCTCTCAAAGTACTCTTTCCACTCTCCTCGCTTGTGAGTACGTTTCCATCTTTATCCTTTATCACCCTAACCTGCTGCACATCTTTCCCAGCTCGGTCCCTCTGTCTAGCCAATCGGTAACAAGTCCTTTTCTCCCTCCTTAGTGTCCAACCTCTCATAAAACTCATCATACGCATTTTCTTTAGCCTTCGCCACCTCGCTCTTCACCTTGCTCCTTATCTTCTTGTACTCTTGTCTACTTTCTGCATCTCTGACTATCCCACTTCTTCTTTGCCATCCTGTTCTTCAGTATACTCTCCTGTATTTCCTCATTCCACCACCAGGTTTCCTTTTCCTCCTTCCTCTTTCTAGATGTCACACCAAGCACCCTTCTTGCTGTTACCCTTACTACATCTGCTGTAGTTTCCCAGCTGTCTGGTAACTCTTCACTGCCACCCAGTGCCTGTCTCACCTCTTCCCTAAACTCAACCTTGCTGTCTTCCTTTTCCACCTTCCACCATTTGATCCTTGGCTTTGCCCTCACTCTCTTCCTTTTCTTGATCTGCAATGTCATTGTACAGACCACCATCCTATGCTGCTTAACTACACTTTCCCCTGCCACCACTTTGCAGTCTTCAATCTCCTTCAGATCAACTCTTCTGCATAGGATGTAGTCTACCTGTGTGCATCTTCCTCCACTCTTGTACATAACCCCATGTTCCACCCTTCTTAAAATACGTATTCACCAGAGCCATGTCCATCCTTTTGGCAAAATCCATTATCCTCTGACCTTCTTCATTCCTCTCCTTGACACAATACCTACCGATCACCTCCTCGTCTCCACTGTTCCCTTCACCAACATGCCCATTGAAATCTGCTCCAACCACCACTTTCTGTCCCTTGGGTACACTGTTCATCACTTCATCCAACTCACTCCAAAAATCTTCTTTCTCACCCATTGCATACCCAGCTTGCGGTGCATATGCACTAACAACATTCATCATTACACCTCCAATTTCCAGCTTCATAATCATTACTCTGCCTGACACTCTTTTCACCTCCAAAACACCCTTGATATACTGTTCCTTCAGAATAACCCCTACCCCATTTCTCCTCCCATCCACACCATGATAGAACAATTTGAATCCACCTCTGATCCACCTGACCTTACTCCCCTTCCATTTAGTCTCTTGCGTGCACAATATATCAACCTTCCTTCTCTCCATCATATCTGCTAACTCTCTCCCCATACCAGTCATACTGCCAACATTCAAAGCTCCTACCCTCAGTTCCACTCTCTTTACTTTCCTCCTCTTCTCCTGTCACCCAACACGTCTCCCCTCTCTTCTTTTCCTTCGGCCAACGATAGCCCAATTTCTGCCAGCTCCCTGTTGGCTATCAGTACTGGTGGCGGTCATTGTTAACCTGGAGCTCGACCGATCCAGTATAGAAATTTGTATTGTTGTCCGCATATTGATTTGGCAAAATTTTACACCAGATCCCCTTCCTGACGTAACCCTCCCCATTTTTCCGGGCTTGGGACCGGCACAAAGAAATATACTGGTTTGTGCATCCCCTGTAGCTGGGTTCGATCCTTGAATTTTTTTTTTTTCCTGAGTGAACATACAGTATGAAGCGTAAAGACTGCAACACATTTTATTAATACTTGCAACAAATGCCTTAGGATAGGCAAATCAAGAATGATTCCCTTGAATGTCCCATACGACATCCTAGGTATTGTGGACTGCAGTTACACCCTGAATTCATTTGAATTTGATGAAGTTACCAATGACGGAGCCACCTAGTATTAAGTCTTTGTGCTAGGCTGCTATTTCTCATGTGCTGGTAATAACTCTTGTTTTTAAAAAATATATATATATATTACAGATCATTTGTTTACAAAGCACTATACTTAAAGTTCAGTAGTTGTAAAACAGTGTATTGGACACATCTGCAAATCTTTGCATTGATTTTTCAGTCTACCTGCAAAGATAGTAGAACTTGCCATGTCTCAGTAAGTAACTTTTGTGCCCCTAGATTTGCAAGCTTATAACTTCAGGCTTAGATGAATTGAAAGGTAGATTTTTTTCTAGTAAATAAAAGGAGTGTTTCAGCACATAAACCCTGCCAATCATTTCCGATGCGATTCCAATGATGAGATGGCAATTTAATACGAGTGCTTTAAGGTCTGCCTTTGCTTGTTACCTACGAGGGTGGACCCAAAAATAACCGGAAATAAATAACCTAACAACAACAAAATTCCGGTTATTTTTGGGTCCCCCCTCGTATTTTATCACCATTATTTATCCTATAGTTGAATCTGTGAAGTCTGCAGGATTTGCCTTTTTAAGAAAGGTTTGGCTTGTCTTTATACCACCTTCTGATCACAAGGTATTAAAAGAAACCTGAAGCAGGAAGTACGTGTTTGTGTTTACAAAAATTTCAGTGAGACAGGCAGAGAAAAGGCACATCTTCACACATTAGTGGCAGCATTTTGAGAATAATGCTGTCTGTAAGAAAAGAAAGACGTTAAAACATGCCAAGAAGCTTTGAGTATTTTAATGGAGTGTATTATAAAGTAGTGGATTTGATGTAGATTCACTCTGCTGTTTTTATCTAGGAATGGTGTGGGATAGGGTGTGTATAGTGTAGGCGAGTTCCTGCTTTCTTTCAATATTAAAGTGATTTGAATTGAACCTGCAGTCTTTTTTTTTTTTTTTTTCATATTATATGGTTAGTTGCTGATGCTCTGACCTCAGTTAGTGTTTAGCTTTTTATTTTGTATGTGATCATATATTTTTCAAAGCTCATAATTGTATTACATTTCAAAACTTTATTTTCAAATGTAAGGAGTTGTATTTTTAACTGTTTTTATAATTGTGCAAGGACAAGTAGGGAGATGAGCGAGAGTGTTTGAGTGAAGGAGTGGCATGCGTAAAGGCCGTGACAGTGTAGTGGATTACGAACTGCGTAGAGAAGTTAAAATAGGTTGAGCTATTTCAAAGAGACAGATTTGGCATCCTTTGTGGCCTTAACAGTGAAGCAGGTGAGCAAGTTGTATGGTAGAAGGATTGGTGAATCAAGTGCACTCCACTCGGGCACAAAACCAGAATAAAGGCTTGCAGTGATTTTATTCCCTGAATGTGTACCCGAGTTGTTCTTCCCTGCTTGGTTGTGTTTGTCACAATATATAAAAATTAGATTAACTTAACAGAATCCTAATGTTTACAGGCTCCAGTTGAATTGTTCATGTGACACATTAGAATGGGAGTGGCATAAAATCAGGAATTGGATTAAGACCATCTTATTTCCCATTTACCAACCTCAGAAATCTCAGATTAGTGCATCTCTACTTATAATGTGACTTTGGTGCATACTGCATACACACACACTGCAAATGCTGGTTGACACTTAACCTCCTTAGCATTAGACCTGAGCGTCACTTGGGCTGTGAAAACGGTGGTGAAAGCATTAGTCTTGGGTGTCTTTCGAGCAACTGTATAGAAGCATGTCGCGTAAGCGTTAGACCCGGAGATGCTATAAAAATGATAATAGCATTAGTCCCGAGCATTACTCGGGCAAAGGTATAGGTGTGTCTTACATGAGCATCAGGCCTGTTACCTGAGCAACAGTGTAGATGCATCTTCTCTAAGCTTCATAATGTTGTCTTGTAAGAAGTTTTTCAGCAGCTCAGATGTTGCATGCTCTTGACAGATACAAGCAATGATGTTGAGGAGCCTCTCATCAGCAGTGATGACAAAGTGAGTCTGTCTTCAGGCAGTGAAATTAAAATGGATAGTGAAACCAAAAGTGATTCTGATGGATCTGAAAGTGATGCTCATGTTTGGGTTTCTGTTGACCCTACTTCAAATAAACAAGCACCAACGTCATTTTGATTTTGTGGGGCAGCCACTGCGAATAAAGTGAACGTTGACAGCCAAGATCCACTTACTTGAAGTTATTTCCTGATGGTGATGTAATTGAAAAAATTGTTACTGAGATTAAATGTTTTGTTGAAAAGTGTTGTGTAAATGCAGTTTTCCCATTCAGACAAACACCACACAAGACATATTCTGAAAGCATATATGGTATTAGCATCGTCAATGTTCATTTCATATTATTATTCATTATATTTTTATCATTTTAATTTTAAAATTTCCGACTTTGTAGTTTGTGTTTTACATGTTTTACATTAGAAAGATGGGATTTAGTAAGATGTCATTTTTTCAGGCCAAAAAATTCAACTTTTTTTTGAGAAAAAAATAATGCTAATGTAATGTTAGTGTGAATTTATTAGGTGTTTTATGTAGCATTGGAGAGAGCATACTCTGCTTCTGAATTTTGTTCGGTGAGAATTTTCATCGTAATAATAATTATGTATTGAAGTTTTATTAAAGACAGGTCTAGGTCTTTCACTTAACAATAACCTTTTACTAGCAAAGTTTCAGACAGATATTGACCAGTTTATTACAAAATCTCTCTGCAGTGACAATACTGCCAACTGTGCAGTGAACATTTCACCTGAAGCAGACCTTGTATAAATACCTTCTGGCCAGAGTTGGGGGGAAAATTGAGAATTGTCTTGTCCATTTTACTAGATCATTTGAAAATATCTTGGCCCAAATTGCTACATTCCACAGTTTAGTTTCTTGTTGTGTCCAGGTGATTGTTTTAATAGTATGCACAATCTTAAAAATGTAGGCATGGTTTGTAGTAAAAATTCAGTTAAATACTTCGTTATGTGGCTCGAGGGGAACTCGTAAAACCTGCTTTTTATTTTTATTTTTTATTTTTATTTTTCACATTTCACACCAAAATGCTCCTCTATATAGAAATGTATGTACCTGTCTTTTTAATAATCCAGTCACCTACATACAAAGATCTCTCTTGCACCTCTTGTACCTGTACTACATGCATGGACATTAACAATGATACCTGTGTAAACAAGGGTAGTGAATTTCAAAAGACTTCATGCACTGTCATTTTTTTCTGTTTTCTGACTATACTATAGTGGAAGTTACTGAGTCTTCCTTACTCAGTAAACCTGACAAAGGGCTGCTACGAGGATCACAGTTCCAAAAGTATGTTATGACTAGGATTTAGATACCATATTTGTATAAACCTTTTTGGTAAATAATCAACTTTAGTGGAGTGAAAACTGATGAATCATATAATGGAGTGAAAATAACATTCCTTGCACTTGTTTCAGTGAACTGTCGAACTGTAAATGTTTCAGTGCTGTAGTTTATACTGGTTGTCATTTCATGATACCAAGGCTGTCTAAGATAGTTGTCTGTTTCAATTTTTACCAATCATATTAATCTCTAAGCGCTAGACCCGAGTATCCCTTGGTGTGTAAAAACAGTGCTAAAAGCATTAGCAACAGTGTAGACCTGTCTTTCGTAAGCATCAGGGCGCAAGTGTTGTGCGTCTTCTCCTAGCCTCATAATGGTATCTCTCCTTGGCAGTGAAAGCGATTCTGGGAATCCGAAAGTGACACATCACTTGCACATGTGCAGTGTGCTGTTCATATTATTTTTATCATTATTATGCTTTACTACACTTATGTACGTTTTTAGTGTTTTTCGCGTTTTATAGAACAAAGATGAGATTTAATGTCATTTTTCATGGGCAAAAAAATGAAATGTGCTTTAATTTTTTTTTTTTTTTTGTATTTACAAGAGAGCTTTATGAATTGCAATTTCTTTGAAAGTCTGACTTCTAGATTGAAAATGTCTGAGAATAGTTTGGTAGTGTTGTCTGAATCCTTTGTAAACGATCATCTTAATTTTTATTTAGATAAGTTTTTATGTAGCTGTTGAACTATCCGTTCATTCCTTGCAGATGTTACCCAACAGCTTAATAGGGTACTTACTGATCTGTATGATTGGTTTTCTGCTTTTGTATGACTGTTATTAGTTAAAATTTCTGTAAATCCTTTTTATATATTGTTTTCTACTTAAACTATTGTTTTGTTAGTGTGCATTAAAGAACCTTGCCCAGTTAAATGCCATATTTATTCTTGATATTTATGAATTGGTTTGAATAATCCTTACAAACCTTTTAAAGTTGCAGTTGAGACTGCAGTTCATAAGCTTTTATGCTCAGTAAAAATAGCCTAACATGATCTTAACTGGGACCTTTTTGTAGGCTGTGTTTTTAAAAAAAAAACACCTGGGAGAAAGCTTCTTGGCGATATTTCTGTTTTATATACCTGTACACTGTAACTTATAAAGAATATTTTGATCATTGTCCTCCCTGCGTGTAGTTTACATGTTCTCCTTATATCTATATGGGTTTTCTCTGTTTTTTTCCTGTCTAGTACCATGAGGGTTAGGTGGATTAGCAATGCTAAATTGGTCTGTGTGTTGACAATACGATGTACTGGCATACTGTCTAGCAGTTGGTCCAGCCTTTTACCCTGTGCTTGCTGGGATAGGCTTCAGCATCCCCTTGACCCTGCTCATGTCAAGGCAGTTTAGAAAATGGATGGATTTGATTTTCAGTGTACACTTCAGAATTCTGCGCAGAGTTATTAATGATGATTTTTTATATAAACTTGGTCCTTCCTCTATGATGGCCGTTGCAATCCCTAGGGCAGACAAAGGTAAAATGAACTATGTTAAGAAATTTTGCTTATAATCTGTAGTAAGTAACTTGTTGCAGAAAGCTTGCAAAAGTTTGCCTCACTGCATTTTTTTGAAGCCATTACATACAAGGCTTGAATTCCTTTTTGAAATGGGTAAATGGGGGTGTAGCAGTATCAGTTTGTGGTTAGTGAAAGTGTGGAAAAGGCAAAAACCCAGTTTACAATAGAACCAACTGGTAGCCTCTTCGGCCTTATTTTCCTGAACCAGAAAAGCAAGCCAAAAGCATTTTTTTTTTTTCAACAACAAAAAATATTATTGTGTGTAACTAAAACATGTAAATATCAAAACACCTTTCCTACTGTGATTATGCTGATATCTCCAAGTGTCCGCTGCTGTACCAATGGAGTGCTTCAGTGATATGTTTTGAAACAGTCACCAATGCACATAAGCATTGTTTGAATAGATGTCAAAAGAATTTCTGTGATACACAGTGAGATTTTTATTGCTAATTTGTCTGATTGTATTATGTAATTCACAACTGTGATTAACATCTTTTTTCATAATGCTGCAAAGTGATCAACACATTCATTTCATAATAAGATCAGTAGAGTAGGTACAGTAAATACTTAAATCTATTTGGCTTCACTTTTTCTAGAATTGGTTAGCAAGGGACCTTAGTTAAACATTGGTCTTTAATGGTTTGTTTCTAGATTACTTAACTGGACTGTTTTGTCTCCTACTGCACAGTTCTGCAGCACCCTGTCTCTGTTCAAATTCTGTACCTGTACCATTATATGCAAAGTTGGTGTCTCAATTTTAAGACTTAGTTGAAAATGCACCTTTTTACACTTTATTTTTGAGGGTGGTGTTTTTTTTTTTTTTTTTGCATTTTATTGATTTTAATAAAATGAAATAACATTTCCATACGAGCAAGTCAAATTTAACAAAACTAGGTATTTTTGAGTTTTAACTCCACTGATTTTATTATTTTCTGAAATGTATATTTAACTGACTTTTTTTATTCTATATCAGTAAAGCTCTTTATAAATGTTTGTGACCAGAGGTTCAGGTGGGAGGTTTATCTGAAGATTGAATACTTGTTGCTGTTTTACCTGCAAGCTCAAATACAGTAGATGCACCACTGCTGTAGGGATGTTTTAAATTACCAGCCCCACATATATTCAGTGCTGTGCAAAAGTATGTGTCGTCTTCCTGATTTTTTCTTTTTCTCCTTTCAGTTATACATTCTTGACATTTATTTATGTATTAGGTATTCAGCCAAATGTAATATTGGAATAAAAGGCACCTTCGTGAACAGGTGACTTGCTTATAGCCAAACAAGTACTATTTGTGTTGATAGAGTTGCCTCCTTGAATTTTCTCATTTTTTATGATCAGCTAAATTGATGGCTTGAGAATGTATTTTGTTCTTGCAGCTATCCCAACTTGAAGTCTGTTCGTGAGCTTATCTACAAGCGTGGATATGGAAAGATCAGGAAACAAAGAATTGCTCTTACAGACAATGCCCTGATTGAAAAATCATTGGGTAAGAGTTTTGTTTTTGCTACTACATTATGAAAATAATATAAATCAGTCTTATTGTCATAGTTACACCAACAAGTACATGTTGCCTTCATAGTGTACCATATGTTTCAAGGTTCATTCTAAAATATTTATTTAATCTTTTGGTTTCTGTTGGGGTTTATACAAAATAAAATGTAAGTTATTAATTCTGTTGTGTTGGAAAATAAGTGAACAGCACACTATTACATGATTTCAGTAAGCTTACTTATAGAGGGATTCAGATTTTCAGAACTTCTCAATGCTGTAATGTGCATTATGTGAACTATACAGGCTTGAAATATAGTTTTGTACCTTGCATCTTGTGCTTACATGTGGTGCAGTAATGTACATGGTCTTATGCATCATCTTTTTACAGGTTTATGTGGTATTGAGTGCATTGAAGATCTGGTTCATGAAATTTACACAGTTGGAAAGAACTTCAAGGCTGCAAATAACTTCCTGTGGCCTTTCAAGCTTTCATCACCTCGTGGTGGAATGAATAAGAAAACCACCCACTTTGTTGAAGGTGGTGATGCAGGAAACCGGGAGGATCAGATAAATAGACTCATCAGGAGGATGAACTAATGGTAAAACGAAAGGATTGATGTGATTAATTTGGCCTGTTACCAGTTCATTTGAAAGTATTATTTGTAACATGTTTCTAGGCAAGCTGCTAGGTTCCTTGTTATCTACAAATCACTCGTTTCTTTCTAGGAGTCTTTGTAAGCATCAAAGTAAATCACGTTTTTACAAATTAGCAAGTGCATTGAAACAGTTTAGGAATCCAGAATGGTTATGAAAATGATCTTAATATTTGCAAATTTAAATGTTGGCTAGTTATAGTTTGTTTCCTTTACGCATCTTCTGTAAACTTCATTACATTTAATTAAAATTAAAAACATTTTAGAAAGATCATTAATTGAGAAAGGAAGTGTTCTGAATTTCAGGGAAGGATAGTGTTTGCTTTAATGCAGTTTTGGGTAAGGTTGTTACAAATACTTGTTGCTGGTAGCACAAAATAAACAATTTAATGGCTACTGTGTTACATTACTTACTGATGAGATCATTTTAGTTTTACTGTTACTATCAATTTAATTTCCCTTTTCTTTTTTTCCCCAGCAGCTATCCCATGGGATGTATGATCTCTCATTTCTAAATAAAACAGTTAAAAAAATGTGTATTTGAAAGAAATATTTGTACAAAATGAATGATATCATGATGTGAAGATAATTAGAGCAAAAGTGTTAGTTTATGAAACAACCAAGATGTTAGAAGCGGGTGTTTTCAAGGAAGCACATATATAAAGCCCAGAACGTTTTTCTTTATCAGGTGCCCTGATTGCTCAGTTACTGTACAGCATATTTTCTGTGCTTCCTTCAAAATCTGGTTCTTTATTTTATACTTAAATTGGGGGTTGTTGTGAAAAACTTGCATTTCAGTTTATTACAATATTGCGAACTAAGAAAGCTGATAAAAATTTAGTGCAACAAATAAAATGGATCTCCAAGAAAATTATTAAATTCCCATCAAGCATGCAGTCTGTTCACATTCACAAATATTCACATTCTATGCAGAATACTTGATTCTAATCATTTCCATTTTTTTCCTCCAAAGAATCCTCTTAACCGAGGTATAGTGTGTGAATTTTATGACCACATGCACATATCTACAGTAGATGGCACATAGAATTTCATCAATTTGCTCAAACATCTTAGCTATTGCCCATGCCTTCTCCAGATTAGAGACTGCAAGTAATAATTTAATGGCAAAATGGATTATGCGTATATAGATTTGCACGTATTCACCATACAGTTGAATGCCAAGCAGCACTATTTGCAAAGCACAGTGGGTCTTAAACATTCATTGGTGTTTGCCATGTGTACAGAGATAAAAATGGCTTATTCTTTTAGTAAATGCCATATTTTGAAAAATTCTCTTTTTTTAACAAAACTAATTGCTTAGTTGATGGTAATTTAAATTCACTGTATAATGGTAGATAAAGACTTTGTTCCGTTAATTTCAAGTTTGCCCATTAATGATGACCAGTTTCTAATTCAAAGACCCTTTGCAGTGCACAGCTTCTGTTGAAATAAAGCTTCATTTAATGTAACCTGCGCAGAAAGGCGGAACAGTGACCCCATGAGTAGCACAGATGCAGCCAGCTACTGATCTAGACCGGGCATGACCTAAAATAAAACTTGGCACAAATGGTTTTCCAATCACATTTTATTCCTTTTTTACCCAAGAATTGAGTTGGAGTATGTTGTAATTTAAGTGAGATGGAGAAAACTGAATGGAAGGACAAATGCAGAATCTGACTAAAACTTAAACTAAAAATTAATCAAAGGCTGTTAAAATTGAAGCCAAGGCTTTTAAGAAGTGCTGTAGTGAAGTAAAATCAAGAGTGTACTAATGTCTTTGGGTAAGTCCAAGGAATTGAGGCATTTGTTTCCAGTGTTCAGGCTTTGACTGTAATGAGTGTTTAACTTGAAGCATTCATAATGTTTTAGGGTAACTGGTCTTATTTACCACCCTAAATGACTGTATTATGTAAATAAGTTGCCCATTGTTTGTTTTGAACTAAAGAACGTATTTGGATAAAAGACCCATCTGCTGCTGTATTTTGCACCCAGACCTGGAGTTAGCAGATCATAAAAACTCCAGACTGATGATCTGAGTGAATTCATTACCTTGGTTGACTGTTGGCTAGTTGTTTTTTGTTGTTAGTTGAACTACTTGGGGGGATGTAAGTGGTAAGTGTTCAACGTCTTACAAAATGACTGGCAGTGCTGTCAAATATAACAACCCCCATATCAATACGTATTCTATAATTTTGAAATGCTAAATACTTGTATTCTGTAGTTTAAGTTCTTTAACATCCCAAGTCCTTTCTTGTCCTGTGAACTCTTGCATTTGACATTCAGATGATGCCCACAGGTTACTGTACACACACACACAAGAGAACTCCATCAGTCCATTGGCCATTCAGGATGTCTAACTGCATGGGATCCTCTCTCTCAGCCTCTGTTATGCTTGCACTTCACTTTTTAATCACCACTTGCCCGTCCCCAGTCCTCCCTCAATGGGTAACAGCCGGCCATTTGGATTGCATTCACTTCTGACTTGAGACATACCAGGTTCACTGCTGGTGCCTCAGTGAAGATGTGAAACCAAAAGACAAGACCTCGGGTGAGTCTTGTGCTGGTGACACTGATTACGGTATGTACACATGAGGTGTCAAGCAGGCCATCCTCCATCTCAACATTGGATGGGACAAACACCTCTGGAGTTGAATCCAAGGGGTTGATAGTGGACTTAAATCTCTTGTGCTGCATCTTCCCCTTTTTTATCCCTTTCTATGCACTTAATTGGTTTTGTTTTCTTGAAACTTGAGTCCTTTTTTGTGGGTTCAGGGAAATTACAGGAGCATCCTGGCTTTGAACAGACTTGGTTTTCTGCTAATTATCTCAACTCCATGTACTGGCATTGTAACATGCACAAAATTGGTCAAAGAGAACAACAGTTACCGGCTGACAGAAAGGTTGCAACGTGTAAATTCACTTCCACACTTGTGGAGGGGTTTCTGTTGGGCTTCCCTGAACTGCACACATGGGTTTGATTAATGGAGGTTTCAGTCATCCGTCTGTTTTCCAGACTTGCTAAATCCCTTTTGGGCTCTTGGGGGAGTCTGAGCCTAAACCCTGTTTCACTGATTTCATTATTAAGAACACATACTTTAGTCTGCTTAAATTAGGTAAATATTGTTTCTTGGATGGAATGTAGAGAAGAAATATCACCGACTAATCCTAAAAAATAAGACATGTAACTTGCATCAGCCTGCTCTATTGAGTAACATCAGGGAATGATTAGAAGAATGTATATTAAGAAAAATAACACTGCAGAAGAGCAGCCAGCAATACATCACCTGGGCTTGGCAGCTTGACATGATAAAGGAGTTTGTCTTCCATTTTGAAATTCCTAGGAAGCAACTGATGGGCAGGATGGTGTGCATTTATTGCTATGGCAGAAACCTGCGTTCAACTGTGAGTTTAGTGAGGGTCTGCTACAGAGGACGATTGAAAGAACTGTTGGAAGCTCATGTAACTAGAATTTTAGAGCTCAATGTTAAGAGTACCTGAGATGGAGCAGGCTGGTGCTGCCTGGTGCCCAGTGTAATGGAGAAGATTGGGTTTGGAGCTCAGACTTGTTAATGGTCTTATTGTTGGCATGTAGAGCCAATTGGAAATGGCTAAATTTTTGGAATCATTGTCTAGTTTTTGCCAGTTGTGTATTTGGATAGCCAGAAAGGCCAAAATAAATTCCCATCCAGGCCAACCAGATTCCAGAATTACAACCATGGCAAGGATGGACCTACTTTTGCAAGGATGTCCATTCATGGCTTCTGTTAGCACCCATAGTGTTCTTGCACCCTCAAGTATTTTAAGTTGTCTTAACCATCTCCTCTCCAAGGCAGTTCCCAACTATGTTCTTTTAAAATGGTTGCCCAGTCCTTGTCGTCCACCTGTAGAAATGTACAGACATTGCTTTGTCTGGAGATCTTTCTACTCCTGCCCTGGCCTTGCTCACCTGTCTATAAAGAGGGTCAGCTTGTTGTAGTGCATGTTGAGTCAGTGACCCTCTAGCATCTTGGGGTAATCCCAGGTGTCTTCCATAGTCCTCTTGAAGCCAGGTTTGTTTTTGGCACGTCTACGGTAGCTTAGGGTTGTGTGACAAACATGATACCAGATGCAGAGGTTGGCTGGATCTTCACTGCGCCCAATGTTTCTCCTGTTCATTTTGCCATGTATCCAAAGTGGAGAATTTTAAGGAGAGGTTGGTGCCAAAGGTAAGGCAATGTAGGCACCTGTAGGATTCCTTTTCCCAAGACCACCAAGATGCGCACGTCGTAAATGCATGGAAGGAAATTGCAAACCGCACTGGACAAAACAAAGCAGTATGAATTCATCGTCTGGCCTTTCCTCTTTAAGCCAAAAGTGACTGACACAAGCCGTCTTCCTTTAGTGCTCTGACTTGCTGTAACCAACCTTTACTGATCAATCCCATAAATTGTTTACTTCCTCTGCTGTGCTGTTGTGTGTGACATTAGTCAAATTCTGCCACCTACTGACTAATAGTAATATCGCTGCGCTGACCGAGCAGACAGCCACACGCAGAAATGAGTTTTGGTCTTTGATAGTCTTAACACATTTAAGTATAAATAGGGCTTGATGTATTTTACAGGCATTGGCCGCCCTGGCGGTGCCCTTTCTTCAGTGATGCCATGTCTCCAGTTCCTCCTCTCATTTGGCCTGGCAGAGCCCTCCGTACTCCTTCAACACACACTTAACAAAACGGCAGTTTAAAAGTGGGCCACTTATTTGTAAAGATGGTATTTAAAAAGTCAGATCATATGTTCCTCACTAATGTTTATATTTGATATTTTTTACATGCATACAGTGAATATTTGTCATTACTGGTCTCAGATATTTAAACAAAATGCCATAATAGGGATAAGGAACCCGAGTGAACTAGCAGTACAATTTCTAAATCAAGGATGCTGGTTCATATGATATCTGTGAATGTCATATAAATCAGCACTCCAGGGGAGTGAATAGAAGGACCCTGAACCACTAGAGGGCAGGAGCGTGTCTTATATTACACTAACTAAGTGGCCAAAAGGATGTGGACACCTCTCCAAAAAATGGAGTTCTGGTGCATAAAATCAAGAACCTAGCCATGCAATCTCCATTGACAAACAGTGGCAGCAGAGTGGCTTCTACTGAAGAGCCCCATATGACTTTACATGTGTCACCTTTGTCACAACTCGGTATGTGAACTTTTTGCTCTGCTAGATGTGCTGTTAGTCTGAAGTAAGTGGAAGGAGCAACAACAACTCGTCCATGAGGTGGGAGACCACACAAACTTGTAGAGTCAGCTGCCGACTGCTGAAGGGCATAAAAATAGCCCATCCTGTGTGGCATCACTCATAAACAGCACCGCAAACTTCCTCTGGAAGCAACATCAGCTTAGTAAGATGGGTTTCCATGGGACACAAGCCTAAGATCACAACGTGCAGTGCCAAGAATCAGCCGGAGTGCTGTAAAGCACACTGCCGTGGGATCCCAGAGCAGTGGAAACACGTCCCCTGTAGCGATGAATGACGCTTCGCTATCTGCCATTGCGATGGATCAGTCTGGGGTGTTACAGATGCCAGGAGAAGGCTCCCCTCTGGACTGCACGGTGCCTACTGTAAAGTCTGGTGGAGGAGTGATCATGGTCTGGGGGCTGCTTTTCAGGGTTTCGATGAGGCCTCTTGGTTTCAGTGAAGGGTACTCAAAGCTACAGCATACAAGGACATTTTAAACAATTGTGCACTCCCAACTTTATTGTGACAGTGACACCAGCATGACTGTGTACAAAGCCAGGTGCATAAAGACATGGTGGAACTCAAATGTCCTGCACAGAGATGCCCACACCTTTGGGATGAACTGGAATGGTGACTGTGTGCCGAACTTCAGCATCTGACCTCTCGAGTGCTGAATGGGCACAGATTCCCAGAGACCCCCTCCAGAATCTTGTGGGAAGAAGAGTGGAGGAGGGTCTTATAGCCACAAATGGCAGCTAACTCCATATTAATGCCCTTGGTTTTTGGAATATCTATTTTTTTTGTCCCCAGGAGGAAAATTTTGGGATGGCCAACAAGCTCACAGAGATGTGTGTGGCAGTCGCCACGCCGTGCATATTTCTCCATTCAGTGGCCAATAAGCACCTCTTTTCATTACAAAACATGAAAGGTTTGTGTCCAGCAGGTGGTGACCAGAGTGATGAGGTCTAATGTCGCGGGACAGGCAGGACCACCTCAAAGCCATAACAGTGGACAAATGACAAAGAAAGTCTCAACACAATCGTTTCATACTTGTGTTTTATTATTCATGCAGCGGACAGCCAACATCACGGAAAGTCTTCTTATTCCAAGTGACCACCATTGACATTATTAAGAGCTTTTACCCCATTGCTTTTGCATGTTTTTTCCTTTAATTTTGTTGTCTTTAAAATGTAACTCTTGTCAACAAGGTTGAAGGTACCATCTTGAGAAATAAAGTAAATCAAAATAAGCAAGTTGATGTAAAATCAAAGTAAATATTGGGGTACAGAAATTGTAAATAAAAAGGGATGTGGGGTCCTACACAGCAGCCCCTATCAGGCTGTGCCTTCTGGTGTGTGAGCTTCCCATTTTAAACTGCCATAAACCCACTGCAGTTCCAGCACAGCCTGATAGGTGGTGCTGTGTGAGGCCCTCCATCTCTTTCTATTTACAGTCCTCGTCACGCATGCTGATTAAAGGGTTGTGTCGCTCCTCAACATAAAGGACAAGATTGGAACACGAGACCGTCCAGTCAGCAGAAGGATAAGGACCATCGATTTAAGCAACAAATATTTCAAAAGTGCACCTGATTCTTTTGTGTTATGACGAGCCCTTCTTGCTCCACAATTATTTGATGGACTGAAGAAAACTGCAGCAAGTGCAAAGAGAACGCGTCGGCTCCAGTTGTGATAAAACAAACCTTTTGGCAGTAAGTGATGGCCTCACTGTGTCACGTGCGATATGCGGTGTAATCTGCTGTCGTGCTCGTGATGAATCTCTTTGTTTCAGTTTTGGATATTTTGATGTAATTGAGTTGATTGTTGAAGTTACTAGTGATTGTTCATCACCAGTGTGCTGTTGTATCTCAGCCTGGGTTCTGCGCCTCCTTTTGTTTGATTTTGAGCTGTAGACCTTGTTTACTGTCCGATTTGTTTTCTATGTCTATGTTACGTTCCGTGTGTTTGGTAGGTGGTCCCCCTAGATGCGGGACCACCTGAATATCACCACCAAGAACCACCCTGCGCCCAGCAGATCTTCAACAGTTCCCGGTGGTTCATTGTGAAGGCCTTTGGGAGTCGGTGAGTATTTTTGGGTTTTTTTGTTATTCTTTCCTGAATTTTTGACCACCTGCTCTATTTTCTTTTTTTTTTTAACCTTTCTTTGGTTTGCGTGGTGGGCTCTGCTCAACTCCTTTATGCCTTTTGTGCTCTTCGGAACTTCAGTAAAATACGTTTTACATTTTTTTAAGATCCTGTCCAGTCATAGCAGTTGTGAAGATTACGCCGGGGGTCAAGTTGTTTATTGTGGCTGTGCTCACTGCCAGTTACTCACGTGGCACTCGGACTCCAGGTCCAGTGGTTTGAGCGGTTAGGATGTGCACCAGATGAGTAACGCTGATGCCGCATCATGGCTGCAGAGTCCTGGGTTCAAATGCCTGGCACTCTCTGGGTGGTCTTTGCATGTTCCCTACCTGTCTACCGGGCCTTTCTCCGGGTGACTAAACGTCCCACCATCATATTGTCCTCGGATGACTCTGCTGACGTGTGTGTGCGAGGGAGCAAAGGAGCTCGGCAGTGCAATGGCCTTTTATGACCCTGTAATGTCACAAGAGTGTTTTAATTAAAAAATGGCGTCTTGGAAATCTGAGGAGACTAAGGCTGCAGTGCTGACATTGTCCATGAGGTGTCACTGCAGGGCCTGACATTAAAAACTCCCTTCTTTATGGAAATCGACTTCTTACATTACTGGGTCCTGGGATTCTAAACATGTCCAGTAAGCTGCGGGCACCAGTGCTGTAAAGGGCACAGTCATGGGCCCACCGGCTACTAATGACTAGCACTTCGAGTTCAAATCCTATTTGGTTAAGAGTGGGCACATGTTACCCTGGGGTCTTCTGTGCCCTGCTCTGTTTGTAATCCCAAACCCTTCAGTTTATCTGCCGGCACAACATCCAGAGCCGGCTCCTTCCTTACGCTAATGCAGCTAGTTTGGGTTCTGCTAATGAACGGGTGGACAATGGTGTCCACATGCCACTCCCCAGCCCTCCCAGAATGACAAACCACTAGCTGGGAGGACTTTCACCAAGCAGCTCTGGTTCTATTCTTCAGAGTCGCATTTCTTGGCCAAGTCTGCTCACCTACAAGGAGTTTGACTTTGGTTTTTTGACGAATCTTCAAGTAGAGTAACATGACAGACAGAACAGCTTCGGAGCACATCTCGATAGGTTTGTCTGTTTCGATAGAACACCGGCCGCATGCGACCCATCAAAATGGGCGTCATGGCTGTTCTGCGCATGCGCAGGTTACATTCATTCTAAAACAAGTCTATAAATAAGGTAAACGCCTCAATCCAAAGCATTTCCCCTTGTAATCTGTTTTTTTTTTTTTTTGTCCAGTACTGTTGTGATTGTAAGCCGAACACGACTGCTTTGTGAAACCTTATAAAAAAACGTTGGCTGCTGGTGAGTATTGTAACACCATAAAAATCTCAAGTGCGTGCCGACGTTATGCCTTTTAAACGTGTTAATATGTGCCTGAGTAGCGCTAAAACTTGGAGGCACCGGTAGACATCAGCCCGCTCCAAGCCCCGGACACACTGCCGTTACTGTTGTTTTAAGCTCCTTCGTTGGATTTTTATTTCATGTCCTATTCTAAGGTCTCAGTGGTGTAATAAGCCAGATCGTGTGTTCCTACAGGCCAGTTGCTCCTGACAATATAAAACTTTGACCTGAAAGTCTTCGTTCTGCTGAGTCGTCTGTTGCCTGGCGCTGATATTACGCGATCCTTTTATTTTCTTCTTGGCTTGGCTTGCTTCGCTGCTGCTTGCCTTAAACATCATCAGGTTAAGCTGACGCTCGTGTCGTTTGCTTTCCAGATTTCGAGCGGCCATTGCTTCAGTCTATCTGTAGATGTCGCTAAAAGACGGCAGTTCAAGCCCTTCGAAACAGTAAACGCTTGTAATGCCAATCATCTTTGGAAAGTTTCGCAAGTTTCGTTTTTCACTCCATTGTTATCAGTGCCGATTGACTACTGATAACGATTACAATTATGATTATTGTATGCAATAAAAGGCGCAGCATATTTGTGGCGTTTTGAACGTGTCTCGTGGCGCTGAAGGAGTTTTTCACATTGCTTCAATGCCAGAGCACTGTCACAATGTCATAGAACTTGTAATAGATAAGTGTGAGATTTAAAGTAATTGTGTTCTTACAGGGCGGTGGGGTGCCTCCCTGACATGAGTCTTTGCAGGGTGGGATTCCTGCCTATGCGCTCGACTATTTCATTTATCTCTTGCTTTAAATAAACTGTCACTTTGGAGATCAGCGACTAAGCGGTCACTTCCGCATTCTTCTCGCGCGATTACCTCCGCCAATGCATCTTCGCGACGTCATGACGTACGCTCCCGCGGCGTCATGTTGCCAAGCAACACATACGCTGTCTGAGAGGCGCAATATTTTTGCGTCGCACGGTGGGGTCACAAAATGTCCTATGTAAACACTGGGGACAAAAGCAAACCGCAGTGTTTATGGCAACCTGCCTTTCAGCGGCCAGTGCACACAGCAGCGTGAGTGCCGTGCCGTTGTAAATATGACGTTGCGATAACAGGAAACGCTCGAAAGGAGAATGAGCCCGCCGCACCGTGTGGAGTCCGGCTACGCATTACAAGAGACCGCACGGACCGACGGTTCAAGTCTTCAATGGCGACCCCCAAACTACTAACTTTTACACGGGTAGCTGACGCCCCTCCGTGCAGCTGGGGGATGTTGGAGAGCCTGGGAGGTGTCGGACATCAAATTCATCGCTTCAACGTAAAAATGTACGAAGAAAAGCCGGCGGGTGCGGGCAAGCCAAGTGGCATAAACGCCAGGAGGAAGAACCTGCCGGTGCTGCGCCTGCACGAGCGTAAGTCCAGCTAGGAGTGGCCAGGTGGCGGACGGGTCAGAGTTTGTTAGGTCCACCGGGGGACGTGGCCGGCGGAGAGGATTATAAGGGCCTTTTTACCTGTTATGTCTGCTTTGGGTGATGAAGACGGCAGAATCCCACGTCTCCACCTCGCAGTAACCTTCACCTGTCACACTTTGTTCCCCTGATGGTTGTTTTCACGATTATGTCCTCCTGTTTTGTAAGTCACCTTGGATAAAAGTGTCTACTAAGCAAACAAATGTAAACGTACGTGTTGGTGGGTCTTTGGAGTGGACAAGGCCCTTCACCGCAAATGGTATAACCCCACCGGCCAATCCCCAACTTCTGGATGTCCAGCCCCTCACCCCGATGAGGTGTGTCTCGGACTTTAAGGGGTTAATAATGTACATCAGAATAACAGCGGAGGAAGTGAACGAGGAGTTGGTACTCCGTTAAGGTGCTGTGCCTCTCACTGGGTGTCACATTGTGATGCTCGAGGTGGGTCTTCCTGTACGTAATGTTAAAGTGGGTTCCCAGTTTGACTAAAGACCCCAGGTGGTGACTGGGTTGTTCACTGGTTTGAAGTCGGGTGTGGGGTGAGAGTTTTTGGGGAGGGGGTCACACTTACGTTTCTCATATATCTGACAACAGAGGAGCTTGAGGGGCACAAGAAAGAACGTCTCATTAACAGATGGGGGACCTGAAGCTAGTGCTGAAGGGGGTTTAGTGGCTGACGTCACGAGAATTATGGTGCCGGTAACAATGTCACACAGTCTTTTGCTTACTTGGGTGTGATGATAGAAAAGAAACTGGTAAGCATGGCATGGATGTAAGAAGGAGATCGGCCAGGACTTAGGCTGCAGTGCAAGCCCCTAAAAACAAAGGGAGAAGCCTGGACATCCCAATGGCAGTGACAGGGAGACGATTACAAACACTTGTATGGCCGATTGCAACAAGGATGTGAAAGGTGGCCGTTAAGGATGGGTGACCAACGGTGGTCCGAAGCTCTTGAAATGTGGTGCTATAGAGACTGTTGAGGGTGTCTTAGACGCAGCGGGTTTGTACTGCGGGTACAAAAGAGAAGAGGGGTGGCACAGTGGTTAGCACTGGTGCCTTGCAGAAAGGAGACCTCAAGTCCTCCCAGCTTGGAGTTTGCATGTTCTCCCCATGTCTGCCTGGGTTTCCTCCCACTGTCCGCAGATGTGCACATTAGGAGACCTGGGGATGCCATCTGATGAACTGGCACCCTCTCTAGGGTTTGTTGCCTTGCGCCCTATTGCGCTTATTGAGATAATCTCCAGCCAGTCCCCCCCCACCCCCCACCATGGCGCTGACCTTGGTCTGGATGAAGCCGGTTAGAAAATGACAACCTCTGCTTAAGATACAGAAACTGAAAGTAGCGTATTTATGGCCATGTGATGAGGAGACGAGGACATTACTCTGGCATGTATGGAGGAAAAGACAGAGAAGAAGGTGGAATGGAGATGTCAGAGATTGGATAGGTATGAATATCGAGAGAGCCGCAAGGAGAATGGAAGGTATGTCCTTCTCAGTGCATCCCACGTGGAGGTTGGCACAAAACAGCAATGTCACACACACACCGTCTGCTCAACATGCAGTTTAATGGTTGTGGGCGCCTGTCCCCACAGCAGACAAGAACAAACCCTTAGAGGGGGTCCTGTTAGACCCACAGATCACACTTTCTTATTTATGTCCTGATTCACATAACGTGCACTTGTTTGGAACAAGGGAGCAAATCCCAGACAGACATGGTGAGAAAGTGCAAACTTCAGACACACACACACACACACACACACTCAATCACTCAGGGGCCACATGAGGTGGTCTTGTTTTTAAATCTGTAGGTTTAAGTAACCTTTGGCATTTCAATGAGTAGCCTGCTGGTTTTTGTTGCTGACCGTTTGGCCACTGGGACACCAGGCCTCAGCATGCTAATCTCATAGGTTAGCCAGTCTGGACAAAGCCGAACCCGGAGAAGTTAATCCCGTCCTGACTACACTTACTGGGTCTTTGATTGAAGTGACAGTTGCTTATCTAGCAGGAACATCTGTAGAGATCCAGTTCTAGAGATTAGGCCTGGCGATGTGGGAGCACAAGGCCAGTAGTTTAGTCTTCTCCAGTGAATCAGTGCTTAAAGCCAATGTCAATATGGAGACGGTGTTTTACTACAGCAGAGTGTTTATGAATAGACTGAGAAGCTCAAAGATGGTCATACAAGTGTTACACACAAAGAAGGAGTGGAACAGCTGACAAGGTCCACTAATGACGACAGCACTGGGCAAGTCCAGATTGTGGTACTGGCAAGGAGCATTTGGTACACCATCAGCACATAAAGAGCAGATGGCTGCCTTTCTTTGGTGCTAACGGAGACTTGAGCGGCCATGTTTACTCCTAGAAAATGTGAAAGAAAAATGAACTGCTTGCAAGCTACTAAGGGTTAAAAGCTGACAAAGCTGTTAGTTATTCATACAGGCGTCTGTCGTAAGACCGGGTGCAGTAGGCTGACCGAGGATAACCTCCTCTTTAGGAACGCGTCTTTAGGGTCTATCTGACAAGTAAAAAAAAAAAAGAAAAAATAGAAACAGATGGCCCATTAGCGTAATAAAATAAAATGCTTACGTAAACAATAGTTTTTGTTTTTTTTAAAATAAGGTGGAGGAAGGAGAAAATATAAAAAGCCGATTGAAAAATAGAACTTTGCTCTTCTGCCTTGCAGCGCATGAATCCACGTACTTGTCTGTGACTGAATAGAAAGCTGAGTGATTTGAACTATTCCTGTCTTCCTCGGAGGTTTCTTCCACAAAAACAGCAAGAGAAACTGACTGACCGAGGTCCAAACTTTACCACTGTGTCTCTACGAGTACACAGGGAAAGGTTTACAGACACACGGGTGATTATGGACTTGACCTCATGTTTACCGATGGCGACACAAACTCCATTTGTCCTGCAGGCGCACAGGAGTCCGAGCGGAGAGATGAGGAGGAGATGTGACGCGGCTGTGCTTCTTGTGGCCGGCTCTGCACTTTGCCATCCAGAAAGTCCTTCATGTTTGGTTTATTTGTTGATTTTGACAAAGGTGCAGATAGGTTTAGGTTCACATAGCGGCTTTCGCCGAGCACAGGCTCAAACTTTGCACTTCAGGTGCTTGGACACAAAACAGAGCCATTTTAACATCTCTCTATATTAAAAATCCAACGTCTGTCTGTCCGCTTTTCACGAGAGAACTACATAACGCATTTAGATAATAATTGGCTTGAACATTCCGGTTGATTTTGCAACGTCTCTTATCGTGCTAAGTATCATAGTTCTCTTGCAGCACGGATTCATTTACACAAATCCGAGAGTCATGCAGCGGGCCGAGGAGAGGGGGAGGCGGGACCTCAGAAGTAGGGAGCTGGGTGGGCCCTCCTCACTCACACGCCAGCCTCCGTTCGAGTCGCTTTACCTCTCGCCACATGTTGGAGCGTACCCTGCCTGCGCTTAGCTAGCGAGACCTGATTGTTCAGCAGACATTATCGTCTAGAGCAGCGTTTCTCAACCTTTAAGTATTTGCGACCCGAGTTTTCATAACAGTTTTAATCGCGCCCCCCTAACGCTTTTTTGAAAGTAGCCCATTAATACCAATTTGTTCTTTTTTAATTAATGATATATCACAGATGCATATTTTATTATACCTACTTAACTTTTATCGACATTTATCTAACTATATTTATTTTTCTAGTATCAGAATGTAGTTTAAGTTAATTTGTTTTGGTTTCAATAGATGTATTTTTCATATTTTTGATTCTTGTTTTTTTTTTTTCACATCTTTGCGCCCCCCTTTTTGTTACTTTGCACCCCCCTAGGGGTGCCCGAGCCACTAATCTAGAGATTGTTAAGAAGTAGCGTTTACCGTTTTTGAGAAAGAGATCAGAACTACGTGTGTTTTACAGGGTAGCTGCTTATTGGCAGAGATACCACGGCCATGTGCTCTTCTCCCCACGCGGGTGATGCTCTTCTGCTTGGCCAGAGATACCTTGTCAACTCTTTACATATTTGGCAAAGAGATCACCGCTGCATTCTCGCCCCTGATAGCAAAACCAAAAATATTGTATAGAAGAGGCCCTCATATACGATGTTGATTTTTAAAGTTTGTCCTGTTTCACGACTACGTGGGAGGAGCTGCAGGTGACAGCTAGTTTAACATAAATGAATCCTAGCAATGCTAATGCCATTGATGTTGTAGTACACAAATGGCCTTTGAAGGGGTGGTGGGGGAACAAAACCTCCAGTCGGGTTGTGCTTCAAGATTAAGTTATAACAGGTGGAGTCCAGTGGCCCAGGTGATTCGGGGTGTTCTGCATAAGTACACGGTGGACAGCCTGATCAGAAGAAACCTTTGAGTGTTGAGACCCAATGCTGCTGCTATGTCTGCTGCCACTTCTTGTGGGCTGGAGGATTAGCATGACAATGGAGTCAGGACGCTAAGGACACGGCATGATGGGAGGGTCGTAAAGGTTTATAATGATCATCAAGCTTGTAGTTTTGTGCAAATCACTAACAGACACCCAAGGCATGGCTGACCAGACACCCTTCAGGGTATCTTGAGATTCTTCCGCCTGGATTGAAATAGATGAGAGTGGCGGGACGTCTCTTACACAATCGCACACTTTTCTCCACCACTTTGGGGCCCAGTAGTTTTAGTTATCTTTGCAGTGCTACAATAGCAAAGTGTACATTGCTTAGCAGAAGGCAGAGAAAGTTATAATTAAAGAGGTCAGGAGGTGAAGTAAGGTCAAAAATACATTCTAGGGTCCATACCAGAGAGAAAGGAAAAAGAAAACAGAAAATGCTAAACAAAAATCGGAGGTCGACAGTCAGAAGTCGAGTCATAAACCGTTGAGGGAAACGCGCAGAAAATGGCACACGAAGCGTTAAATCAATGCAGACACAAATGAGGAAGAAACGCATTTAATGACCCTTTTAACCAATCATACTGCTGACGTCACACACCGCATAATCCTGGGGAAATTCTCTAGACAACGGCCAACATGAGACTGGCGCTCACAAGAATCCAACGTGACATCACGGGAAGACGGTAAAAAATGATCGGCCTTTCAGGAATGAAGACAGCAAGAAATATGTGCTAGACTTCTTTGAGCCCAAAGACCCCAGCTTAGACTTGCAGAACTCCGAAAAAACACAAAGTATGAGGCAGAAAGAATTAATAAAAAACACCAATCACCAACCAATAAGTTGCGTTGTGTTAGTTAAGTAGACCTTCACATCTGGGATCATCAATTTTCAGGTCATCCTCCTCTAATGTTATTACGTGGATTTGTTGTCTTTTGCTGTTTTGTTTTCTTTTCTCCCAGACGAGCTTCCGCCTTCCTCCACACCCAACTCCTTCTTGCGTGGAGAGGTGGGACAGCTCCCTTATGCTGGACCCAGAAATATTTCCAGTGCCAGAACAGCTCACCTGGGTAGCATTTCCGAGTCTGGTGGAACTGCCATACAATATGGGATTCTTCTCCCTACAGTGCCCCCTGAAGGAACCAGCACTGGAAGTACAGACCCCAGGCAGCCCTGCAGGTATCCAGACTGGTGCTAGACCAGGGGAGCACAGATGCCTATTGTACTGGGGGAGCAACTCTTCCTGGCAGGCGGCTAACACAAGTCCATCCACTATTTTCAATACCCGACTGAGAAAGTGAGTAGGACCCATCCTGGCTGGGGTACCCATTGATCTGTGCTGTCCTTCGATTCTGGGTAAGGGTGCATCCTCCATCCCACTGTTGAAGTCTGTACATCCATTAGGGCAGTTACAGTGTGTGTATTGTTGATGTGGCTCGGCTCATAGCGCTTTGAGGCAGGAGGCAGACCACTCTGCTGATGTAACCTCAAATGTGTTAATCGATGCACATAATCACTGAGGTGCAAAATGAATGTGGCTGTTTAAACCACAGAATGCAATTGGCAAACACTCCATTTCTTTAGTAGTGATGAGTGAACTCCACGGTGTTCACTTCGTCTCAAGAGAAATTATTTAAGTGTTTGTGAATACTGCCGAACTCGGTGAATTGCATTGAAGCAAATGGAAAAAGACAAGATGAACTAGATTTGACTGGATTATAAAGGTGCAAGGGCTAGGGAAACGTCTGCCAACTATACTATACTAAAAAAAAAAAGTGACCTGAACTGTGCGGCAGCAGTGCCAACCACTGTCAGAAACGCACAGTCATATATTTCATCAAAACAAAGTGAAAATGCTGAAATTGTAGTCAAAAGTCAGAAAAATACGTAGGTCTTTTAAAGGTAGAAAATTCCAAGTGGCGTGTCGTGGTTGAAGCTGTTGGCTCATTCTGTTTCTTGAAGTTGTGCTGAAGGCTCTCCAAACTGTCTGTGCTAATGCTTTGCACTTTTTCTTCTATCTAAAAGATAGAAACATCATATAAATAGTAATAAATCTTATGTTATTATTAATTGAGTCTCCTGTGTGTGGGGTGGGGGGGGGGGGTACGTGTCAGGATCCTTCAAGGTTTGTTTTTTATCTCCACGTGGCTAATTACACATGCATAGGGCACACGCCTCCTTCTCTTATAATGACGTGGAACTCGAAGATCGACCTGCACATTTGGCGATTAGTAGAGATAACTTGTTATTTATGCTGTATATGTTTCATAAAAATAAAATTTTGAGAACCTGCATTATTTACTTATCTGTTCCACCGCTAACTAAGTCCCACAGCATCTGTAACGATAATGATCAGCATTGTATACCTGGTGGTTGGTCCCATCCAGTGTTGGCTGTTACAGCTCCCGGGGATGTTGTGCTGGCCTTGCAGAGCATTATGGGGCGCTGGGGAAAAAAATTCTCCTAAACCATCTGAATTATCAGTAAATAATACAATAAACAAAGGCAAACGCAGAGAATTTGGTGCAAATGAATGCTTTGGTGAAATTTGCTGATCAACACTGTTCTTTAGCATATCCATTAGAATGTGAGGAATGCGATGATTTGCACAGGAGAGGGTGGGATGCCATCGCTGATTAGGAGGAATTACTACAAGTAGGGCCACAGACTATGCAGAACCAAAGTCATTTCCCGTAAGGACAGCACCTTGAAAACAACACAACCGAGGCTTCTGAAATAATGAATTCGTCTTCGGTTGATACATTTGTCTCACAGAAGTCACCTTAAAGTTGAAACAGATGTAAACATGGAGTGAGAGTTTGAGACATCGGAAGTTTGAATTCATTGCATAACTTTATTAGCCTTTGGTGTGTGGTGTTATCCAGCTAATGTCTGATCCATATACTGATGCAACAGCAAATGTCGTAAGCCTGACAAACACAAATGTCTCGTTACAAAGTAGCTTTAAAGAGTGTGAATGAGTTTAATGGCAAAGCTTGGCCTTCATTAGCATTGATTGTATGCAGCCTGTGTTTTTGTTTGCTGAATAGAAAATGCCCGTGAATAAACCTAGTACAGTCAGTCCTCAAAATTCACATGTTTAACTTTCATGACTTCATGCATTCGCACGATTTTATGAGTAACTTCACTTTTACTTTCACATTGGCAGCTGCACACATTTCCGGGCTTCACAGCTACAGTATGCCAAGTAGAGAAAAAAATAGGTGGGTGATGCATACAAGTTTGCTGTGTGGCTAGTATCCTACAGGCCACTTCACTGGTATTGTTCACCGTACTGTTGTAAAGCAAAGAGCTTCCCATGCGTCCCTTGCATATTTTCATTGTTTTGCTTAAAAAGGAAGTTTTGTGTTGCAGTTAGTGCAAGGCCTTCAGTCTCAAAGCCCGAGCGTGCAAAGTCAGTAACGCACCTTAGTGAGAAAATACAGTTCAGTAAACTCCATGCTGGAATGTCAGCAGCGACCCATTGGCTGGAGACCTCAAGGATGCCAATCCTATCATCAGTCGCAGCCTCAACGTTGAACTCCAACCCGCCTCTGCTGTGCTCCTCTACTCCTAGACCCCTGAGGGTCACAAGGGGTGCATGAAGCAGACGTTGCTGTCAGGCTTCACGATTTCCAGTGGCAGCTGTGAAGGACAGAGGTGATGTTGAGACCCTGCCAGTCTCCGTGTCTTCAGACAGCAGTAACAAAAGTTTGTTTTTATTGAGATGTTAGCACAAAAGGTCCCAGAACTCTAGGGAATGTTTAGTGAGAATAAAAAGTTTTCCATGATACTAATTGTATTTTGTGTACAGCATTTTATAGGTTATTTCATGGCTATTGTGCTGTAAAAAGTGCACGTTATCAGAAATTCTACACAAAAAAGTGTATTTAGAGCAATCTTTAGTAAAAGCTTAGAGTTTTTGGTGTTCACAGAAACCTCACCACCCATTTCTTTTACGTTCAAAGTATTAACATTCCCGTCTTGGACTTTCACGCTGTTTTCTAACAATGTTACCCCTGTGATGGTTGAAGATTGACTGTGACACGACAAGACAAGTAAGGTCATCCATGATGATCACACCCTTCTGTGTTAATTCTGTGCTGAAATCCCTCCATCTCTCGTCTTGCATAGTCTTGATTCCTATGTGATAAGAATGAGTCGATAAATGGATGAGAGTGTCCAGGAGTGAACAAGGAAGTGCTTTGACATGTGTGGTTTGCGGGTGTTTGTGGTGGTGGTCTTTATTACAGTGGGGTCTCCACTTTGGGAGAATTGAGAATTTGGCCCCAGCTCAGATCTGTTTTTTCTCCCTGAAGGAGCTGCTGTAAATCTGCCCTAAGCTGAGCTGGAAGCCATTGTTGAGACTTAAGGACAGGGGTTATGGGGCTGTACTTCGTAGATCTAACAGGGATCCTTGAAGCAGCATTTTGAATAAACTAAAAGCGACAGATGATAATTTTAGGAGGCCGTTGAAGTTGCATCTCTGCTAGAAATAAATGTTTCTCTGTATCCTGCATAACCGGAAAACATCTTCATCTGTTAACCAGGTATAGTTAATAAGTCTGAAGTCGGAAGCTGTTACTGAAATCCCCTTTGACAGTTCAGGTGTTTCATTTTTGTTTTTCAGGATCACAACAAAAGGACATCACGTATTCTCAAGTTGACTGCTTTATTGAGGGGTAAGTGTCTGTCTAATGTTCAGGTTGATGATGGTGTGTCATCCCAATTGAAAAGGAATACTAAAAAATTGTGCTATTTTGATTTTGTTATTTTATGTACTCTAAATTTATCACTATACAATAGGGAAAGACAGAAATTTTCTTTAGCACTCCCAAGTAAGACTTCATTACGGTATGTTTTTATTCTTATCAATTCTGTATAATGAACCCTTTGGCCGCCACTTCCACCATTTGTTGTTCCTGTGACTTTAAAGAACGTTTTTTCCTGGGTTTCTCCCCTCTAATGATCACTGGTCCCCACAGAGCTTGTCCTTGTTTTAGTGTCTTTTATCCTTCCTCATTGGAGTGCCTCGTCATGGCTTGCTGTCCTCGTTTTTCAGTGGTGCTTGACTGATGAGGAGACTGATGGAGCTTCTCGAATATGGGCAGGCATATGATTCCAGAGCTTGCTTCCATTTACCTCGGAAGTCAGATGTAGTAAAACATTCGGAAAATCACTATGGATGTCTCCATGAAGTTCTTGCTCTTTTGGAATACAGACAACTGCTGAACAAGCTGATAGCAATGCATTACATGGTATTTTGCTCCTCCAAACACCATAGCAACATGTGCATAGATAGAAGTTGGACAGTCCTGTGTGTGCGGCTGATGTAATGAGTCACAAATAGTCAGAAGTGCTAATACGGAATGTAATACTACGGCTTTCACTAACTGTTGATGCAGTGAGCAGCCATCTTGAATTTTGAGGTCGGGGTCAGTGAGGCTCTCCTGACTTTCTTAGTAGGAAATGTAATTTTGGGTAATGTTCCAGTTGAAACTTCCTTTTTGGAACTGGAAATTCTGACTTCTCAGTTCAAATAGAGCACTGCTTCTTCTAATACGTTAGTTTTATTTACAACAGACATTTAGCAGAGGCCAGTGTCTTTAGATTGCAATGCTTACCTTGCATTCCTGTTCTGTAGGGTGAAGACTGGAAGCCATTTAGACTTTCTTCGTGGACAGACGATTTTAAAATTAGCTTTTGACTTAACTGGAAGCCAATGAAGTGATTTAACACTAGAATTACCAGAGCCTACGAAAAAACTTGTAGATCCGGCCCACCTTAAATTGCTTTTTAAATCCGTTCGCACCTCTCTACCAGAGTCAGCAAAGCTTACCGGTACGCCACGGAAGCTGTCATTTCATCCTTGAATCTTTTGTGAAAGTGTTTATTTGATTTTTGGGCTTCAGGCTTCACACATTTTATAGTTTATGCCTACATTTTGTAACATTTATTACTAAAATATGAAAAAGTTACTGTTTTAGCAATATGTTTACACAGATTACTGTAGAAACGGAATACACATGAAATGTGTGTGTTCCAAATAACGATCTATTATTTCCACTCTAAAACTCCACTTCACTCCCAGATAATCAATCAAGGCATGAACTGGGAGAAGTTTGTTCACGTTCTAAGTCGGTGGGGGGATGGAATAGTCGGCTGCTTGCAGCTTGTGTATATCAGCACATTTAGATGACAAAAGACGCTGGCGGAGAGGTGCGAATGGATTTAAGAAGCGATTTAAGGTGGGCCGGATCTACGAGTTTTTTCGTAGGCTCTGGTAATTCTAGTGTTAAGAAGTATTGAAGACTAACCAAAGAAGTATTGTCTTCATACTTCTAGTTATGATCCTTGTTCTAATGTTATTTATAGTGTAATATTATTAAATTAGGTTTCACTTCAGTTAAGCTACTGCAAAAATGCTTCTACTCTGTCATACACTATATGGCCAAAGGTTTGTAGACCCCCTGACCATCAAACCTGTATGAGCTTGTTGGACACCCCATTCCATTAAGATGGAGCAGGCCTGGCCTTCACGGCTTAAATGGCCTCCACTCTTCAGGGAAGGCTGGTCACCAGATTTTGGAGTGTGTCTGTGGGCATGTGTATCGACTGTACTCTGCCAATACCATAAGCAGGCTGTTCCGTCCTCCATGGAAATTCAAAATGTTTCTTCCCAATCAGCCATTATGAATGCTTTTCCTTGGTCCTGACTGTTGCCATAATACGTTTTAAAGCTGCATGTCCACTAACGCCAGAACTGTTCAGGAGGTGATACTGACACCACAATAATGAAATAATAGTACATTTTATTTATATAGTGCCTTTCTCATACTCAAGATGATTAATAGTAATACATTTTATTTATTACATCAGACATCTGTTCTTTGAACTTAAGTGTGAATCACTTACTCGAGGACACCAGTGGAAATTAAGGGGAAGTGCATTTAGGACTGAAGCCAGGAAGCACTTCTTTACGCAAAGAGTTGTAGGTATCAGGACCAAACTATCAAGACATGGAGTAGCAGCAGAAACCTTGACAACCTTAAAGTATCTGGATGAGACATTGGGACAGCTTAGCTATTAGCTGAACAAATGGGCTCGATGGACTGAATGGTCTCCTCCCATTTGTCAGATTTATTCTGTTCTTCTGTGTGCTGGTGTGCTTCCCCCTTTAGAACATATGGATGATATTCCTTTGGCACTCGTTGCTCTTTTTGGTGGTACTTTATACTCCTGGTTTTTGCCTTACTCTGCGTTGTTGTATGCTGTGCCTGACACAAGTTTCTTTTGAACGTTTGATTTTCACACATTTACCATACTTCATGATGGATCAAAGTTCTGAATGTATTCTGTGTGCTGTCTTCAGCTAAAACTGTAATACATGCCTGGATAATGGCTGTGTTTCAACTGCATTTTGCAAAAAATCAAAATCCCAAGAGTCAAGGCCATTGTTTAAAAGTGGAGTCCAATGCAACAAAGCTTTGACTACAGTGGTTTGGTCTTGCAAGCCAAAATTGGCAAAATTTGAGAGGTGATCACAACGTCACTGCTGGCTTGATGACCAACCTTCTGGACTTTGATTGTGCTCAGGTGGGGTACAGTATATCATAGGTGGTCCTGGGACCTTTGAAGAAAAACAAATACCTGGCAGGCCTGTCCTGGCTCCAGCAGATGCTGAGCCCTGGTGTCTGTCAGTCCCTTCTGGTAGAAGTTCATATGGTCTTCATAAGGAAGGTGACATTCCTTACCTGTAAAGACATTTGTTCCAACTTGGCTGGATTTTGCATCACTCAGCCTTTCTCCACCCCATTCTTTATTGTTTCACAAGAAAGGAATAAGGGGGCCTGAGAGACATGCAGGACAAAAGATAGTAAAGCTGAAGCACACCATATGAGGAGCCAGGCTTCTAAGAGACCCGATGCAAAGCAGGAACAAGTCTCCTTAGAAGCTAATAAGCCATCCTTGACTAAGGAGGGGTGATCAAAATGCATATAAACAACAGAATTTATCATTTTAAATTTTCTTTGGTCATTTCGGTAGTCTTAGGTGAGGAGAAGTTTTTGTGAGACACACCACACTAGTCAGTTCGTTTCTTGTTACAGTTGTTTTATACTAATTGATCATCTTGCTCCTCTTAACAGATCAACATTCACTTCTTTAGCAGCAAAGGATGAAAGGAAAGTTAGAAGACCTGGCTTCGACCAGACAAATGCCGATTGCTTTCCTGAAAGGCATTCCATGTTTGAACATATCTGGAGGAAACGAGAACTTGAGCATCAGTGTGAAAACCGAGGTATGATACGAGAGAGAAGACACTTCAAACGAAGCCACACGTCTGACTTCATAAAGACCAATTTATGTAGAAACATCTGTTACTTGAAATCCAGCCGTCATGTTGTTGTTTGATTGGCTCTTCTTGTATTTAGCTGTGGGTGGTCCAAATTATCATTCATTACATCATTTACTTTTACCTCGAGTGTGGTAATCAATACCTTCAACTCAGACAACTTGTTTCCATCTTCTCCCGTTAAAGTTGATGCTCTTGACTCACAGGGGGTCTTGGTAGTAGTTGACTTCAGGGATAAAGAGGCAACACTCGGTTCAGATATGCCAGCCAAGCGCAGTGAGTTCTCATTGCCCACCTCACTCACAGTTTTGCTCCCACATTCGCTGTCAACTGGAGCAAATGCGGCATTGTGAGGTCCTGTCTGATCCATTACTTCCAGCTCAGTTTGTTGCAGGCCATATGGTAAATTTGAGACCAGCTTAGGGTGTATCGCACTAGACGCGTTTGCCCCGTACCGTGCCCGAGCAGGATTTTACCCACTCTCTACTCCCCCAATGGCCTGCACTCAAACTTCACTTTAACGTTCTGGGCTCGGCACACTTCCATCATCATCATGCGACTTTGAGTAAAGCCAAAACAAAATCCGAAAGCGGAGTGACAGCATGCATGTCAAAATGATTTTCCTTATTTTGTGTGTTTTTTTTTTTTTTTGGAGTCATGTAGGGCAGGATAACACTCTACCCTCTTACAGATTACACTATCAAGTGCTGCCAATGGTGTTCCCGCATACGACTCCAATCCGTTAGGTTCGATACTTGGTTTAAGGTCGATTAAGTTGTCAATGGCATCATACCACTGAGCTGTCAGACTTACATAGCGCATCTCTTATCGTTGGGTATTGAAGCAGTATTTTTTTCAGTTTGTCATGACACTGTTCAATTGGTCTTTGGTGTCCATGAGCATGAAGATAGTCCCGTATCTTAGTAAATATATCTTGAGTTTCTGTGTGTTGTATCCAGTTGCTCCTCGATACTCTAATTAGTCCTGATTTCAAGTAAATAGTGCACTTCAGCAGTAGACCAGAGAGATCCCTTTGCCGCCATGTTTGTTAAGTGACTTGTATCGTCGTTGACGTCATGTCTTTGTTCTGTGCTAGGTCACATTTAGCAATCACACTTTCCCCGAATCCTACTGAACCGTGCCTGGAGCCAACTCTTCAAAGCGGGCCAGAGCATGGTATGGTTGCCCTGGCTCAGAGCAGTCACACTAGTCAAACTAGACTTTGGGGAGTTACTTGCGAACAAATTGCTAGTGTGAGCAGACCCTTATACTTTGATGAAACTTCAACTACTTTTCCCTTCTCTTTCTGACCCCTTGGTCTCCTGCTGATGTTTGTAAACTGCTTGTAATTGATTCTTCTCAGGTTAATTAAATACAGGATATCTCAAATTGATTTAAAAGAAAAAAACAGCTAAATAACACAGCTGCATCGAAGCAACATCTCAGACGTCCATCCCTCGCAACGGACGACACCAAATATTCCATGGGCCAACGTCGGTCTCACTTTTAAAAAGGCTTATGGGCCTTCACATTCTGTCTGTTTCAGTGCAGGGTCTCGGTTACTCCTAGTTTATTTTAGTTATTAAATACAAACACAAAGATTAATAATTTTATCTTCTATAACTTTAAACAGTATTTTCTTTAAAATAAGGCCTGTGATGGTTCACTTGCTTCCATTGTCCAGTACACCATCTGAAGCATTCCTTGGTATACCCTTAAGCACTGTTAAGTGTCTGCCAGGGCTGATTCCCTAGTTTCCTTTTTATTGTTGCTTCTGTGGTTTTTGAATTATTATTTTTCTTGCTTTTTTGTTTTTATTTAGTTTTTGTTTATTTTGTGGCTCACTGTTAATGGGTTGTGTATATGGCTTTGTTTTCTGTGGGTGATGCTGGGGTCATCATGATGCCCCACGCTGTGTCCCAGAGTGGCGCACTGGGAGTTGCCGAAGTGATCTTTTCTGTGAGCGTTGTGTTTGATTTTCTGGTTTCTCATTCCTGCATTAAGTTCTGGACGTGCTCGCCTCTTCATTTTTACCCTTGTTGCCTTTTTCCTTGCCTTGTCAATAACTCTTCACTTGTGGATATTATTCATTGGCCCTGGCCTTCAAGCAGCAGATTTGTAATGTTTACTACCCCTTAAAGGGCATTTTTGTAGATTTAGGATATTTAAAGTATATTTTTGAACTGTGAAAGGCTGAGCCCCTTTTGAAGCCTGCCACTCGAGTTTTGGGGTCAGGCTGCCTTGGCTGAAGTCAGCTTTTGGATTCTAGACCAGGTGTGTACTGGTCAGGCTCAGGACATTTTGAGGCCTGCACCCTTTTTTGTTATTTTGTGTGTTGGAAATCACGACAAGCACTTCACACCTCTTCAGTACATGCCATCTAATACTTATTCATCTCCTAGAAGACATGAATATTAATATATTGAAGTGTAATGACAAGTGGGTTTTTTAAACCTATGTGGGCTAGCTGAATGATCTTTAATAAACAGCAATATGCTAGTGTGCTATCAAACTGTATACATTGATGTAGAATAATGTAATCGTACTGTATTTTTGCCATAACCATCTTAATGTTACTTACAGTTTCAGGTGTGCACTCTGAAGAAAGATCCTTATCAAAAAATATTGGAATGGTGATCTCAGCTTTTGAGCATCAGCCATATAAGCCTAAGGAGATTCCCAGATTAACCCTGCACAGGCAGATAATGGATGAAGCTTCTAAACCGTTTGCCTTTAGGTATGTTTGTGGAATTTAATGGACAATCTTTCCAAATAAAGTAAAACCTGTTTAAAATAAAATAAAAGGTTTAATCAGAGCATAATCCTCTATAAACTGAAAACTGGAGGAAGTGCTTTGCTTATGCAAGCTGCATTCTCCTTGTGTGCTAATGTGTCACCAGCTTGAGTGTTCCTTATACTTTATGGTTCTTTAGGAAATTCAGTTGAACATTAGAACAGTCAGGACGAGAACAGGCCATTCAGCCCAACAAAGCTTGACAGTCCTGTCCATTTAAATCTTCAAAAATAACATCACATTGAGTCTTTAAAGTCCCTAAAGTCTTACTGTCTACCACACTACTTGGTCGCTTATTCCAAGTGTCTATAGTTCTCTGTGTAAAGAAAAACTTTCTAATGTTTGTGTGAAATTATTCCAACTGTGTCCCCGTGTTCTTGATGAACACATTTTAAAATGACAGTCTCGATCCACTGTACTAATACCCTTCATAACTTTAAACAGTTTAATCATGTCACCTCTTAATCTTCTTTTGCTTAAACTGTAAAGGCTCAGCTCTTTAACCTTTCCTCATAATTCATCCCCTGTAGTCCTGAATCAGCCTAGTCGCTCTTCTCTGGACTTTTTCTTGTGCTGCTATGTCCTTTTGTTGCCTGGAGACCAAAACTGCACACAGTACTCCAGAGGATGCCACAGCAGTGTGTTATATATATTGGACTTGTACTCCACACATCAAGGCGCTATAAAACCTAACATTCTGTTAGCCTTCTTAATGGCTTCTGAACTCTGTCTGGAAGTTGATAGTGACAAGTCCACGACTTCTAAATCCTTCTCATAAGGTGTACTCTCGACTTTCCGACCTCCCATTGTGTATTCAAACCTAACATTTTTACTTCCTATGTGTAATACTTTACAATAATTGACATAAAATCTCATCTGCCACAAATCTGCCCAAGCCTGTGTACTGTCCAAGTCGTTCTGTAAAGGTTTAATGGATTCCAAATTATCTGCCAAACCACCTTTCTTGGTATCATCTACAAACTTAACCAGCTTTATAACTTACATTCGTATCCAAATCATTTATATTTATTACTAGGTGGCTTCACCCCCTGCTCACTTCGCTCGCCAACCCCCGTGTTTGGTTTTCCGGATACACACTTTTAAGATTTTTTTTTTTCTTTGAATTGTTGCTATTTCATTAATTTCACTTTTATTTCAGAACTTCTGTAAAAACAATATTTGTAATCTTTCGAATCCCAATATGCTGAATCTTTTAAATAAGGTCAGTGAGACATGTGTTTAATGACTTTGTACCATAATTCAGGAGAGGTTTATCTGTTTAGAATTTCAGCACAGACAAAGCGATTTACATCATCAGCAGTTAATATTTTTTTTTTGCAAAGTAACCAATAAGTGCATGTGAGGTAAAACACATTTTTGAAATTCTCTGACTTAAACTTCAAAGCCTTACAATATTTACATACTTCTGACATATCACCTGTGTCCATATATTCGATCTCTATTCGCCTTTTCATTATTTCTTCGAGTAATAATTTCTTTTTTTTTTGCACTAATGCGATTTTTACTTTCTTATTTTGACATTGTCGTTTTTTTCTGCTTTCATATTCTGTATCTTGCTCTGCATGTGTTTCACACCTACGTTTTTTTTGAGTCTTTTGAATTCCAGTTTTCATTATCTCTAACCTGCTCTGCATGTGTTTGGCCCCTTTGTTTTGTAACCTCTTTATGATGTTTCACTTTGTTTTCTGTCTTTTATTTCTGACCTTGCTTTGTCTTGCTTTTTTTTCAATGACACCTGGTCCGTGGTGATTATTTTCCCTTTTTCGAGTAATAATTTCCATTTGTTTGTGCTACCGCGATCTTTACTTTCTTTTTTATACTTTCTAATTTTCCTACTTTCATATTCTTTAACTTTCTCCACATTTGTATCGCGCATACTTTTTTATTTGAGCCTTTCAAATTCCACTGCTTTCATAATCTGCTCTGCATGTGTATAGTGCCAATGTTTGTGAACGTGTTTGTGAAGTTCTACTTTATCTTTTACTCTGTCTTTTAATTCTGAGCCTGATTGGACGTGCTTTGTTTCAATTCCACTTGTTATGGGCTGATAATTACTTGCCTTATTTTCTGAATTTGCACCTAGGTTATTTTTTCTTTTTTGCTCTTTTTTCTGTCCAACGCTTTTGAGTCTCTTTTCTCCGCGCTGCTTTCTTCTTCGCTTAGTCGTCAACATTTCATTTATAATGTATTGTCCTTATACGTTTTATATGCGCTGAGACCCTGGATCTGTCTGTGCTCAAATCCTTCACAAGACTGAATGTTTTGCTGCCCCGTTGTCTTATTTGATATTGATTGTAAGTAGGGCATGTCTTGCAAGAATCTCATGTTCTACGTCATCGCGAGATGGTCCTGGGTCAATCTCTTGGCACGATGTCTCATGTTTTAAGGTCCTCATGGGTCTTTTAACTGTCTTCTGTGATCTTAGCATGAAGATCACGTATCGTCTCCTAGTCATTCCCTCCCACAGGATTTATTTTTATAATAGAAAAGCAGCATCAGCCCCAGCTCTGACCCCAGTGTATCACCACTCTAATGTCAGCCAATTCTGATGAGGTTCCCTTCCCCATCACCCTCTGCTTCCTGTGTCTGAGCCATTTCTTCACTCATTTACACATCACACCCTGAACTCCCACTTCTTTTAGTTTGATACCCAACATTATCAAATGCTTACTGAAAGTCAAGATAAATAATACGACAGGCATTCCAGCATGTTGGTGAAACACAGTGCCCCCCTGCCTTTGACATACTGTAGTGGACCACAGAGAGGCATGTTCATTTATTAATATTTAAGTGTACACTTCCGTTTATCTTTAAACAGTACACTTCCTAGTAACAAGCTTGGACTGATGCAAACAAGATCAGTAAACGTTAGTTAAAGTACAAAGTTACAGTTGGGAAGAGTAGACAATGCAGTAACACAAAAGCATGCAGTACGTACAATCACAGTATGTGCTTGTTGTTTGTTTAGATTTATTTATTCAGGTTCTTAAAGCACCTATTAGTAGTAATATAAGTAAAGGGCCATAAACAAATATGTTTAAGGCAAAGGTTAAGTACAGGACAGGCCCCAGGCACTACAAAAAGTGCTCTAAAGCCTCTCCAGCCTCTCACTGCACAGCATGCAGTGCACTCTGGTAACAGCGGGTGACCATTCATTAGCCAGAATGTGGTCATCGGCCTGTCCTGTGCGCTGTTAACTTGCTGTGTCTCCCATTACACATCCCAGTGCAGGATGGTCAGAGACGCAGCAATTCCTGACCCTGCTGCAGCACACTGAAAACTGTAAATGCTTTATAGGACTATAGGATAATTATTGTGTCGTATACAGAGTGTGGTATCATTTTGACTTGCATGTGCTAATCAACACATAACATGTCGCTAGTCTCTGATATGTTTACTGCAGTTAAAGCAGCACAAACAGCCCCACGTTCAGCACTGACAGGAATGAAGTGTTCGGATTGTGAGTGGAGAGATGTCTGCTGTGAGTCTCCTTCACCAGTCGGTGCCATTGTCGTTCAAATGGCTGAATCGAGTTTCTCCTTAAACATTGCTAGAAAAATTGTAACAGTTTAAAAACTGGAATTATTTTGTTCTTTTTGCCAGTTCTGGGCATCATCCTCACTTTTTAAATTACCTGTAGATAAATGATCAGACAAGCTAAAAAGCTTTTCAGTATCCTGCATAGAGAAAAACTCTGCTAATAGTAATACATTGCAGTGTGCTGGCTGACGGTTACAGAGCGTTCTCAAGTAGGCCTAAACTTCTGGTTGAATCAGCAAATGTTACGTTTACATCCTTTGTCTTAAAAGCTGTTTGTGTTGTCTTACAAAATGTACGCTTAGTTGAAGAAGTTTTTTTTTCTCACTTTATTATAAACACAAGTTATTTTTCTCCATTTTTACTTTATTTAATTGCCTTCAAAAGTTCCCTTTCTATGCATGTTTTACGTCTCGGCACATGTGACAATCGTATTTATGCTGAGAAAATAAGAAAGCCCTGTGTCGTCAGCAGTCTGCCAGGACTTCTCTTGATGTTCTCCTCTTTATTCTCCGTTCATTTGGAAGTTTAAGTCAGATCTTTAACAGTCCACGCTTTACCCATGCTGTGTGGTATCTAGCTTGTTGGATTACACTGCCATAATGTTGCTCAGGTGAATCAAATTAATGTCTTCTTTTGTATTACTATTTTCTTTGTGCCAGCCCCCCCCCCCCCGGTGATCATATCATGTATGGGGGAGGAGCAAAAGTTGTAGATTTGTCAAAAATTTTGATCTCCAGTTTTCTATGGATCTTGACGTTTTAGGGTCCCCGATACCACAAACATTGATATCTCGATGAAGGATGTGTGTGTGTCTGTGTGTGTCACAGTTTCTTGATGACAGTCTAGAGCTAAAACGGCTAGACAGAAAAATACGAAACTTACGCCTGTTATGAGATGATGATGATGATGTGCTGATTAGTTTTTGAGCAAAATCATGCGAGAGAAAGAGGAACTCTAAAATATCGTAATTCTAAATTAATTATGAATTCTTCTTGTCAATTGCTATCGTAATGACCTATTTTATGATTAGAAAGATCAGCATCAGAGCAGTAAATAGTTACTGAAATGTTAGCGAATAGTTTGGGTAACTTGGTTCCTAGGGTGCGAAGCCTACTGATGCTCATGTCCAATTTTTTTTTTCCCCCACAAGATTCCTTTAATCTATCCATAGTGACCCTGTAGTTCGGATATAGCAGGTTGGATAATGGATGGATGGATATCCGTTCCCCAAGATGTTTTTCATTCATTTATTTATTTCCCAAACTCTCTTATTGCAGTTTGTTGGACTGAACATCTTCCTTTGCAGCTAATTCTCTGAAGATGGCTTTTCCCCTGAAGCAGCAGTTGACATGGCGCTCTCGGCACTGCTGCAATTTACTAACATGTGAGCACCGGTGGGGTGGACCGACCCTGTTGTGAGGAAGAGAACGTTGTTATGGTCATTGCATCTGGCCACTTGTGACACTGTTTGTTTATTCAGCTGAAGGTAGCAGAGAGCCAGTGCCTGTCCTGGCAGCCACTGTCTCCAGGGGAAGAGTGGCATTAGATGGGGCGCCAGCCTACCAGAGGGCACATTTAGACCCACAGTCACAGAGAGTCCCTCTGTACCAGCTTAGATTTTCTCTTTCATATTCTGATTTATTTTCTTAAAGTTATGTAGTTAACCCAGAGTATTGAAGAGCAATGAATGTAGTGCTAATGGTTCAGGTGCAGCTTTTACGTAATAGATGTGTGCGTGTTTTAAGATTTACATTTCATTAATGTCAATTAATGAACATAAAGTGTACACAAACATAATAGACTCGATCGATCAATGTACTGGATCCGGTGCGTTTTCCTACTCATTTTTGCTTGTGTTATTTTTTTTTATTTTTGACCCACCAACATGAACCAGTGTCCACGTACCCATGAGCACCAGGATGTTATTCCTCATGTGCCTTGAGGCCCAGCTGCTGGTAAATCTTTAAAAGCAAAGCCTCCGTGTTTTGGGATGTGGTGGAGCTAGGAAGCGTCCTGTCCCTGTTATGTCACCTGGTATTAATGCCTATTGCCTCTAAAAATTAGTTTTCATTTTTCAGTTCTTGCTTGAGATAAAAGAACACATTCCAACCTGTTTATTTGTACTGTCAGTCTAGAAACACAAGGCAGCTGCTTTTATGACATAAGAAGTAATAAAAAAACAAATTGCTGTTTTGAAATGGTCAGAATATTATGTGCAGGAAGCTTACTGTTTTGATATTTTATGTTGCAGCTCATATAATGGATGTGACTTGGCTTCCTTGCCGGACATTCTGCTGCCACCCTGCCACTCTGTGTTTGATGACAGGTTCGACATGGCAGAAGCAAAGCTTAAGAGCAGGTAAGCATTCTTTTACAAAAATTATGTGAGTCAAAAATATCAAACATGTTTGGATATTGGGGGCAGAACAGTGGTTGGCACCACACTGCTTCATGTCTGCCCATTCAAGTCCTAAGCTCATCACTGTCTGAATGCACTTTGAACCTTCTGTTTGTGTCGTCTCTTGTTATTCATTCTTTTCCTCCCAAAGTTGTGGATGTTGGGAGAACTGGTGACTTTAGATTTATCCCACATGACTGAGTGAACCTTTAACTGGATTGGCTTTCCTCTACAGTGTTGTCTTCTGTGCTGTGCTCAGTCCTGTTGTTGGGACCCTGATTAACAGATGAAGGGATGTTTATGTATTCCGAGTATATTACAGTGCCTTAAAATACATTACAGGAGAAAATTATGATGCAGATGTTTCCACAGGTCTTTGGCAGCTACAGTACTGCCAGTTAAAAGCAGCAGAAAACAGCAGAGAATTCCAGTACTGTTTTTTGGTCAAAGGATTTCATCAATGTATATACCATATATACTCGCATATACGTCGGGTCTTGAAACCCGAAAAATCGATCATAAAATAAGACCCCGACTTATACGCCTGTTCAAGAATCCTGCTTCCTCGAATATCACATCAGTTTCTCAGACACAGAGAATTTTGTTGCTGCAGCGTAGTTACCAATTTCTCTTTCGCCACGTCAACGACTTTTAATTTAAAACCAACTTCATATTTTCTTCTGACCTTCGTCGTAGATAAGGGATGCTCTTACGATAAAGGTGTATGAGGATGTGAGATACAAAAAACACAAATCAGTGCAAACGTCACTTCGGAGTAGTTCGGGTATTACTGTGTGGTCACATAGGCACAATAGAGAGAGAGAAGTTAGGAGCACACGCTGATGCAGCGCATTGACGCACCCACATAGAAAAAAAGGCAGTGAGCTCCGTGGTTACTCTCGTAGGTGGGCGTTAGCATATCATAATCTCTTGGACCAATAGTGTGAGTTTTCTGCATTCAACTTATACGACTGACATTATAAAATACTAGAAATTATACGGTAAAATCAAGCCATGACTTATCCGCAAGAGAACTTAAACGCGAGTATGTACTGTAAATGTCTAAAAATCGATGTCTAAATTTCCACTTGGAATTAGTAAAGTTTATTTATTTTAATTTAATCCAAGTTACTGAGTAGTGTGGTTGACAGTAGCACTTTATGGACCTTCAGAACTCTACGTGATGTTATTTTGGGGTATTTAACTGAATAGGACTGGCGAGCTTTGTTGGGCTGAATGGCCTTTACTCGTCTCGATTTTTCTAATGTGCTGAGAACAAATGTAGGGATGTTTTTTAGTATTATGAGCCAGCATACATTTATAAATTTGTCTAAAATTAACACCTTCAGACTGCTATCCTGGAGAAGCAAGAGAATCACATTTGTCGTGTTTTTCTATAATAATGAGGTATGATTCTGAATACTCCCACATGTCCCATAACTGATTTTTATTCTTTTTCATTTCTAGATGGAAAATGAATAACAGAACGTGTAGCTTATTCTCTGTAGCTGGTGTTCAAAAACGTAAGTATAAAGAGCTGATTTCGAGGTCAGCATTGTATTGGATTTGTGCCGCATTTACATGGCCAGTCACATTTGTGACAGGATGACACTAAACAGGAATAGAGAGCAAGTAAAAGATCAGATTGCTTTGTTTATTGCAGTGTATTCCAGTTATTAATGAATAAATAATGACTTAAAAATGCCAGTAGAACATACACATAAGATTTCTTTTTTTTCCAACACAGGAGCTAGTCAGATAGGCAGGCTCTCGCATCTGGCCTTGTGTAAGGGCCTGTTACCGATTCTCACGCTGTTTCCGTATCTCCTTCTTTGTGACTACAAAACTCGGTCTATAATTGCGTTTTTTCTTTTTATCTTTGTGCCTGCCATAGTGTGAAAAGGCCAGAGAAGATTTTTAATTTCATTTCTTTACTCAAGTCTATCAGCTAGAAAACTGAAGTGTTTCTTTTATGCCTCCATTGCCGTGAGTCTGACACAGTAGGCTTTTAGCAAATATGATTACTTACTCAGCATTTCTGTAATAGCAGAGATATCCGGGGCTCCTGTCATTCTAACACTTGGCACAATTCCTTAAAAACTTTAATTGCACTGTGGAATAAACAACCACCAATCAAGAAGCTGGTAGAGTTCCCACAGTTCAGTGTGTCTGAATTACTCCATTACCTGAAGCAGAGATAAGAGAGTAAGGGAGCTTAAGAGGATCTTGAGAGGTCTTGTGGTGTTGATAAATCCGGTTGTGTCCTTAGGAATTTATCACTTTGAAATCACTTCTGTTTTATTTTATTATTTTTATTTCTTGTCACCTCCTTACTGACCATTACGAGAAATCCTGCACATATGATGCACCGTTTGACTCATCTTGATTTCTAGTTATTTGTGATGCTGAGCTTGTTGGCGTTTCACCCTCCTGTTTTTGGAATATATTTTGTGCAGGAAATTACTCCCTTAATATTATAACGTGTAAACCAATAGCGGTCTTTGGGAAAAGGCCTTGAAGTTGTCCATAGGGTTCACCCCCCAATGGGACATGAGGGGCCAAAGTGACTCCTTTTTACAAAACTTGGGGGTTGTTAATTCAGGCACATGGAGTGTCATTTTATTCCATTTCAAGGATGCTGACCATGAATGTGACATTTTTTGATATTTATTTGATTCTTTACCAGTGGTCCTTGTCCTTTAAGAGCCACTCCCAGAAGGGAAAATAACAAATTTCAAACATATTGTTTTAATTTTTTTGTAATTCAATCGAGAATATTTACACTTTAAACATTTAAGTTAAAGCACACATTTTAGTATTTCAAATATTTGACACAACTATTCCTGTTTATTATGCACATATGTAATCATTACGTTTCTTTTATACCCCAGATTGGGGGGGGCTTGCTCCTTTTTTTTTTCTTTTTGGGAGGGTCCCGTTCCTTTCCATTTCTTATCCTCACATGGAGCAGCAGGCCTGTGAGTCAGTAAGTCGGAGCTCATCCAGTTGAGCAGTAGGAGGCAGTGGTAAAGAAGGCTCCTGTGTTGTCCAAAGGTCACGGGTTCACGTCTTGGAGTGGGCAGGTAGCTGAGAGGTGAAGGGGCAAGTGAAACTCTCAGTGGAGACCCACAGAGTGAGACTGGCATCTGATTGGCTGTTGGGTCGGCCGATGGAGTCCTCCTTTAGCGTAGCATGTTGAGAACGTTGCTATGTTGTGTTGTCATTTTCTCTTCAGATGACTTCTTTCCAGTGATAAATTCAGTGATATGATCAGCAATAGCATTAGGAATGTCTCTTCAGAGAATATGGCTAGTTTTACCCCCTCCAGGTACCATTTGGAAAGTAAACATTATTGCATAGCCAGAACAGCTATAAATATGAACCATGAAATCGTTTTTTTTTTTTCTTTCTCAATTATGTAATCATAATTTTCATTAAGTTGTGCGGTTGCTGACCAACATCACATATCATATAAATTTTCCACATTGACATGTTAATATACAGTAAGTGGATTTTCAGGCTTCTGATTGGGTTGATAGAATTGCATTAAAGATATCTATGAATGTGTTCCAGTGAGCATACAGTACCGGCACCTCTTCTTAGCATACTGGTGGGTGCTGACACCTTTTCGTTCATTTTTAGGATCGATCCAGCTATGGTGACAGATGTGCTAGTGGAGTCTTTGTGCTGGCCACTTGGGTCTGATGGGTTCATGTTGTGCTGGACAGGCTTTAATCAGGCCTGGCTGGGTCAACTCAGCTGACTCTAAATATCCCTGTAGGTAAGAACGTACAAAATCTGAGAAACGAGAGGAGGCCATTCAGTCCACGGAGCCCGTTTGTTTAGTTCATAGTGAAGATGTCCCAGTATCTCATCCAGGGACCTCTTCAAGGTTGCCAGGGTTTCTGCTTCAACTCCATGTCTCAGTAGTTTGTTCCAGAGGTCCACAACACTTTGTGTAGAGAAGTGCTTTGTGGCTTCAGTTTTCAGTGCACTTCCTCAGAATTTCTCCTCGAATGTGTGATTCACTCTTAAGTGAAATGAATTCATCTGGATCTGCTTTATCAGTGCCTTTGAGGAGTTTATATACCTGCATTACATCCCCATGCAGTCTCCTCTGCTTCAGACTAAGCAGGTTCAATTCTCTAGCAGTCCCATAATGCACCTGGTTGCCCTTCTCTGCACAGGTTCACATGCCAGTTTAATTTGGGCAGTTTTACTAGGCGGCAGTTACATTCTCACAGGGCACCGATTGGTGTTGAGTGACTTTGTTCTCTACAGCAATGACGAGTGTTATTTGTTCATTAAGGTGCAGTTTATCAAATATTAGGTTTTGGTTAAAACAAATCGAGTGTGAAAAACGTGTGATACTAATGGAAGGGGGCAGTAAGCTGCATGGGTAGAGGGTGGGATTGAATTGCTGCCCCCTGTCTTAATTATTGAACTGTTTATAAAACGCTGCGTTCCTCTCTAATTATTAAGTTAACCCGATCCTCTACCATAATCTTCCAGCTCACGTCTACGCAGATCCACTGTCTGGAGCGTCAGCATCCTTTATCCAGCGACTGTCTGAAATTGCGTCTCTAGAGTGTGACACCGTGCGACAGGAAAGAGCAAAGAAGCAGAAGAAGACAAAGAAAATGGAAGTGTAAAGGAAATGAGCAGCGAGGCATCCTTTGATGCGGACAACAGAGGCTCTTTGTGCCAAAAAGCCACATTTGTATTTGTGAAGGATCACCTTTTGGTAATGTTAACTTTTTTGTAGACGTCTTTGATGATATTTTTTATAGTCAACTTTATAAAAGAAAAGTGTTGCTGTGTATATAATTGCAATAAAATGTCCTGAAAATTATGGTGCTAATGAAATGAGTCTTGTTTGGGGCTGTGATGTCAGTGATTTGTGGAATCGCTTCCTTCTGTTCAGCTGACGTTTCCTCTTTCAGAGCCTGACAGCGGTGCACAGAGGGCAGGGGCCGACTCTGAGTGGGATGTCGCACTCACACACGCGCTTATGGCCGGTTATCAGTCTGCCATTTTGTGTTTAGACAGGAGGGGAAGCTCCAGTCCCCAGAAGACCCCCATTTAGACGTAGAAGGTACTTGGTAAGCAGATATGAATTCACGCTGGGATGTCATTGTGTGTCCCATCATGCCATTGTGCCATCTCTGTCCGGCTGTGTGTGCGTGAAAAGATTTAATTTGTCATTAATATGCTGGCATATTCTTCGTTTTGTGACAAAGTGAGTTGGAATTCAATTAGAACTGCTACAGGCATCCGGTTAGAGATGAGATCAGAGATGTCCAAAGCACGACAGGTTCTTCTTCCTCCAGCCGAAGCACTCGACATTGCCTGGGTAAGTTGGTATAACGAGTGAAGGTAAGGAATCAAATATTTCTGTGTTCTTTAAATGTGACCCTTTTGTCATTGCTGGCCATCCCATCAGTCGCCTACTCTTCCCCTTAATCGATTTCTCAGCCGTCACGAGTCAAGAATTTGTCCTTGTTGTGTGTGGTTGGATTCCATCATTGTGATAACTGCTTGCTGAGTTGGCCCCATAAATGCTGCTTCTTTGTATTTCCTGGTTTTCTTTTGTTCCATGAATATATGAATAAAACATATTACAGTGATCCCTCGCTATATCGCGCTTCGCCTTTCGCGGCTTCACTCTATCGCGGATTTTATATGTAAGCATATTTAAATATATATCGCGGATTTTTTGCTGGTTCGCGGATTTCTGCGGACAATGGGTCTTTTAATTTCTGGTACATGCTTCCTCAGTTGGTTTGTCCAGTTGATTTCATACAAGGGATGCTATTGGCAGATGGCTGAGAAGCTACCCAACTTACTGTTCTCTTTCTCTCTCTTGCGCTTTCTCTGATCCTGACGTAGGGGGTGTGAGTAGGGGGGCTGTTCGCACACCTAGACGATACGGACGCTTGTCTAAAAATGCTGAAAAGATTATCTTCACGTTGCTACCTTCTGTGCAGCTGCTTAGTGAAGGACATGCTGCACGGTGCTTCGCATACTTAAAAGCTCGAAGGGCACGTATTGATTTGTTTGCTTTCTCTGTCTTTATGACAGTCTCTGCTCCTGACACGCACTCCTTTGAAGAGGAAGATATGTTTGCATTCTTTTAATTGTGAGACAGAACTGTCATCTCTATCTTGTCATGGAGCACAGTTTAAACTTTTGAAAAAGAGACAAATGTTTGTCTGCAGTGTTTGAATAATGTTCCTGTCTCTCTACAACCTCCTGTGTTTCTGCGCAAATCTGTGACCCAAGCATGACAATATAAAAATAACCATATAAACATATGGTTTCTACTTCGCGGATTTTCTTATTTCGTGGGTGGCTCTGGAACGCAACCCCCGCGATGGAGGAGGGATTACTGTATTATTAGAAGTTTAATCCCAAATGAATAAACTGAATGGCTTTTTGCATACACGAATCATTGTAAATCATGTAAATGGCAACACGTCAACATAAATAGACTAGGAAGGGCCCATGCGGCGTCCGCTCCTGTATTGCTGCTGATTCAGTCCGCGTCCTGTGTGTGACGCCCAACACCGCACTCGGGACGATACAAGCCGGTTTCTTGATGCACTTTTCTCATTAGTATTTTTTCTGTTGCTTGCTCATGAGATGGTAGAATATCAATGCCTGATCTGCACAATCATCGCGCCCCTTCCGTTATCATAGGCCACCACAGCGCGAGTCATAGTCACTTCCACATTTCCCCTGACACGGCATTGTGAACAGCGCTTAGTGGGGCTGACGTCTTCTGGGTCCTTGTACTTGGTTGCACCCATTTTATCTCATAGCCAGCACATACTTGCACCACAGTGAACCGTCAGACGTCAGTCAGTCATTGACCAACCCGCTATATCACAGCAGTTTGGCCGCACAGTTCTGTAGTCCTTGATTAATCTGTAAATCCACCAAGAGTTAAGTCTCACTGTGTTCTAAACCTGACTCTACAGCTTCTCATTTGCACACCATTGTGTTTTGCTTGTAGCTTCTGCCCCACACATGAAGATTGATAAGTTACCTTAAAGTTGCAAACTGCAGAGAAATATTCATGATTTAGTTGCAACATGATCTTATTTTAACCACTAGATGGCACCACAATACTCTCCAGAGTGTAATTTGGGTTTGACACTAAAGAGGGTCACTGAACGTCACTCCGAGTCCGACTCGGGCCTAACCACATTGACATAGAATTCCAAGCTCAAGTCACTCTTGGGGGTTAACGCCAAGGAGGTTACGAGCCCCGAGATGTTTACCTCAAATTAGAGAACTCTCTTCAAACAGAATTAAAAAAAAGCTCGTGGTTTAAAAATGAGGGGTTTCCACCAGCATTCAAAACTGTCATCTTTGGTTTGCTATTTCTAACAAATGCTTCTCCAGTCATTTGACCCTCACTTGTGCCAAGACTGGGAGTTCTGTTTAGTGTTTCCAAACCATTGTCATCAAAGAAACAAATATTCAAAGAGTGAATATAGAGGTGGTCCACTTCTACAAGTACTTGAGGGTCCGCATTAATGACAGGTTGGACTTGTCTCGAAACACAGAGGAAATATATAAGAAAGGGCAGAACGGGACACACTCTGGACATCCTAGCGGTCGAGCAAAGGAGAGAACTGAAAACAAAACAGTGCCATTATGAACAACGCTGCACATCCCCTCTCTGACACACCAACACTGAGGACTTCCAGGCAACCAATCATTCAGCAGAAGTGTGTCGGGAAACATCACGGGGCTCCTTTATAGCAGCAGCAGTATGCCTACATAACGCCTCACTGGGACTGTGATAACCAAGTCAGAACTGTACCTGTGTTTACTTATGGATCGATTTATTTCTTGAGCTTCTGTAAAAAGCCAAATTTCCTCCAGGGGACAAATCATTTTCCTATCTATCTATCTATCTATCTATCTATCTATCTATCTATCTATCTGTCTGTCTGTCTGTCTGTCTGTCTGTCTGTCTGTCTGTCTGTCTGACGATGCGGGTTCTGCTCCACGCTCCCATCTGGCTTCTGGGGAGTTCTTGAAGCTGACACCATTGGTAATGTAACCGGATGAGCCGGACAGTGAAGACATCATGAACCAAAGGAATGGTGCAAAAAGGTGCAAAGTGCTTTAAAATATCAAAACCAAAGTGTTCAAATAAACTGTGCAGTGTTCACAACGTTATTAAATCAATAATCCTTAAAAACAGATAAAAATCCCAGACATTTAAAACAAGGCTAAATCCTGCTGACGACACTGGGGTCACACCAGCCAAGCTGAACTTCCTCCCAGTCTCTCCAGCTCTTTCCCCAATGCTGCTCTCTCTCTCTCTCATACATTTTTTGACTAGTCACAGTCAAATCAGACATACGAGCGTATAAACTCGTAAATAACTCATATGAGCATATAAAGCGTATAATTGTTCAAATATTCATTTCTGACTGCTGTTGCAGGTTGGCATCTTCAAAATTCGGTGGTTTTGTTTAGCGTTGCGCCTCATTGCAGTACTCACACTTCCAGATCTTTCGTTAAGCTCGCCTTTCTCCCACATCGTCTTCACGTCTCCACTTCTTTTTATTTTTTCCTGAGCTTTTCCTTTATCCTCCTCTTCGCTGGTTCTGCCCGTTTATCATTAGGAAGCCAATCTTGATGCAGGCTGACCTCACACGATGCCTGTTTCATAAAGTAATAAGTCGTATCATTTATCCTACGAGTTTAATTTACCTGTTAAAGGAAGAAAAAGTACAAAGTCCGTATTGTGAATTTAATCAGACTGGATTCTTGTTCTCACCTTTATGATGACAAACAGAACCTCATTGCGTTTTTAATAATATTTTCTGAGGCAAATGCAATCAATACCCAGCCATCCATATAATTAAACCGCTTAGTCAAATTCAGATTCACAGGGAGAAGACAACTGCATCCAGCCCAAGGCAGACATTAACAAGTCCGGCAGTCCATCGTGGAGCAGACTCAGGGTGGGCCGTGAACGGAGCCTTCAGATCCCAGCTGAGGTTGATCTCAGTCTGGTCGGTCAGGTGGGATCTCCAAGGATTTTATGGGCTGGGGGAGTCGCCTGCCCATCCTGAGGGAAGCAACTCGCTCATCAGATTGCAGACTCTCTTCACTTAAAGCTTTGTTCAGAATCGACCAGGTCAGTCGTAGAGATGCACGAAAAGCAAACGTCGATAAAGAGAATCTGAGGCTTCCGCAGATCTGCAGCTGACACTCAGGAGTCAAATGTGAGATGAAAAGCTTTGTTTGTTTGTTTTTTTTTGTTTATTTTAAGTTTTATTGTAAGAAACTAACATTCCACGCCATCAAATCAAACTTAAACAACAAACGACTTCATAGTCAAACTAGAAAAGGGAGGGAAAAATATGAAGGTTTAAAAAAGAAAGCAGGAATCAAAAAGAGAGAAATCTGAACAAAAGCCCACCTGAGAGACCAGAGGAGAGCCAAAAAGCAGAGCTCCTTAGCCTCAGTGTCCACTTACAGCGATTCAGAAAGTACTGAGACCCCTTCACTTTCTGCACTCTTTATTGTGTCGTAGAGTTCATTTTAATTGGACACGTTTGCCATTTCTGCCCATTTGTCTACACTCAATAACCCATAATGACAAAGAGGAATGAAACAAAAAGGTTTGTAAACTTATTACAAGTCAAAAGCTGAAATCTCCCATTCATAGAAGTATTCAGATCTTTTGCTGTGGCCCTCTGAGTTGTGGTCAGGGTTCTCCTGCTTGCTTTAACTCTCCTTGAGATGTTTCTAGAACTTGATTGGGGTCCATATGTGACAAACTGAATTGCATGGACGTCATTTAGAGAGGCACACGCCTGTGCAGAGAGCGTCTAACAATTCAATCTGTACGTTAGAACCAAAACCAAGCCATGAAGTCCAAGGAACTCTCTGTAGACCTCCACGACCAGATTGTGATTGTCATAGACCAGGGCAAGGGGATACAACCATTTCTGAAGCATTGAGTGTCCCCAGTGGCCTCAATAATTGTGAAATGGAAGAAGTTTGGGACCACCAGGTCTCTTCCTATAATTGGCTCTCAAGCTAAATTGAATAACTAAGCAAGGAGGGTGTTGGTCAGGGAGGTGACTGAGAAGCCAATGGCCACTCTGAAAGAGTTTCGGACGTCCCCTGATGAGGTGGGAGAACCTGTCAGAAAGATGTCCACCTGAGCTGCACTCCATTAATCAGATGTTTATGTTAGAGTGGCCAGTCAGAGGCAAGTCCTGAGAAAAGGCTTACGTTGGCCCGTCTGGAGTTTGCCAGTTGCCATTTAAAGGACTCTTAGTCTGATGAGACAAACAAGGAACTCTTTGGACAGAACTTTAAGCACCAAGTCTGGTAAAGACCAGGCACTGCTCATCACCTGCCAAATTCTGAAGCATGATGGTGGCATCGTCATGATATGGGGGTGCTTCTTAGCGGCAGGGACAGGTATGCAGGTCACAATCAATGAATGAAGCCAAAAACTGAGAAATCTTTGAAGAACACCTGCACCAGAGTTACACAACCTCAGACTGGGGCAACGGTTCACCTTTCAGCATAACAGTAACTGAAAGCAATCAGCTGAGCCAACGCTGGAGAGTCCTTGAGTGGCCCAGGCCAAAACACCATCCAACAACTGTGGAGAGACCTGAAGATGGCAGTTTACAGACGAGCCTCATCAGTCTAATAGATAGATAGATAGATAGATACTTTATTGATCCCAAGTGGAAATTCGCAAACTCCAGCAGCAGCATACTGATAAAAAAACCAATATTAAATTAAAGAGTGATAATAATGCAGGTAAAAACAGACAATAACTTTATATAATGTTAACGTTTACCCCCCCCCAAGTGGAACTGAAGAGTCACATAGTTTGGGGGAGGAACGATCTCCTCAGCCTGTCAGTGGAGCAGGACAGTGACAGCAGTCTGTCGCTGAAGCTGCTCTTCTGTCTAGAGATGACACTGTTTAGTGGATGCAGTGGATTCTCCATGATTGACAGGAGCCTGCTGAGCGCCCGTCACTCTGCCACAGATGTCAAACTGTCCAGCTCCATGCCAACAATAGAGCCTGCCTTCCTCACCAGTTTGTCCAGGCGTGAGGCGTCCCTCTTCCTTATGCTGCCTCCCCAGCACACCACTGTGTAGAAGAGGGCACTCGCCACAACCGTCTGATAGAACATCTGCAGCATCTTATTGGAAGTCTAAGGAAGTATAGTCGGCTCTGTCCTTTCTTGCACAGAGCATCAGTATTGGCAGTCCAGTCTAATTTATCATCCAGCTGCACTCCCAGGTATTTATAGGTCTGCACCATCTGCACACAGTCACCTCTGACGATCATGGGGTCCATGAGGGGATAATGGAGCTTGAGAGGATCTGCACAAATCCAGGAGTGCACAAGTGTGCAGAGACTTCCTCAAGAAGACTTGAAGTCCAGAATTGCTGCCAAAGGGGCTTCTACAAAGGACTGAATCAGGGGTCTGAAAACGTCTATTAATGGGAAATTTCACTTTTGATTTTTGTTAGATTTACAAACCTTTCTGAAAACATTTTTTGACTTTAATATTATGGGTTATTGAGTGTAGTCAGTAGACGGATTGGGAGAGCATGGGGAGGGGGGGTCATGGGGTCGCTGGAATGCGGTGTGTGGTGCTCCAGATATCTTTGCAAAAGGACGAAGATCCAAGTCTTTAGAGTCCTGGTGATTCCTATTTTTCTAAATGGTTGCGAGACATGGACGCTACAGTGACATGAGATGAAGACTGGACTCCTTTGGTACTATGTCTCTCCGGAGAATCCATGGGTACCGTACTACGGCCATGTGGCACGCTTCCCTGAGGGTGATCCAGCTCATGGGATCATCATTGTTGAGGACCCAAGTGCCTGGACCAGGCCAAAGAGACGCCCACATAACACCTGGCTGTGGCAGATAGAGGGTCTTCTCCGGAGAGTGGGCCCGGACTGCATGTCTGCCTGAGCTGTTTTGTCATTAGGTGGGTGTAGCAACATGCTGTACTCGTGCATACTCGCCAACCTGACCTGACCTTAGTGTAGATTAATGGGCACAAATGGAAAATGTAACCAATTGGGCAGAAATTGAGGGGGTCTGAGTACTTTCTGAATCCGCTGTATTTGGGACTTTTGGATAAAACAGACCTCGAATGGTTTGTGCCGAGCTGGACCTCCTGTATTCAAACGTGAAGATCTTTAAGTGCAAACCTTTGGGGGCACATCTGACCACCTTACTGCCACAGCAGCCACTCGTCATCATCCAAGCCTGAGGTTCCTATGTGTGTTTTGGGGTTTGTTGTTTGTTTGTTTGTTTCTTTGTTTGTTTATTATTATATATACAGGTATGCAGATACACTCACACATTAGTAGTATATTTTTTTTTTCTCTTGAACTTCTATAAAGTTTAAATTTCCTTTTGTGGGACAAACAAGGTCTCTATCTATCTATCTATTATATAGTGCCTTTCCTATCTATCTATTATATAGTGCCTTTCCTATCTATCTATCTATCTATCTATCTATCTATCTATCTATCTATCTATCTATCTATCTATCTATCTATCTATCTATCCATCCATCTATCTATCTATCTATTATATAGTGCCTTTCCTATCTATCTATCTATCTATTATATAGTGCCTTTTCTATCTATCTATCTATCTATCTATCTATCTATCTATTATATAGTGCCTTTCCTATCTATCTATCTATCTATTATATAGTGCCTTTTCTATCTATCTATCTATCTATCTATCTATCTATCTATCTATCTATCTATCATATAGTGCCTTTCCTATCTATCTATCTATTATATAGTGCCTTTCCTATCTATCTATCAATTATATAGTGCCTTTCCTATCTATCTATCTATCTATCTATTATATAGTGCCTTTCCTATCTATCTATCTATCTATCTATTATATAGTGCCTTTCCTATCTATCTATCTATCTATCTATCTATTATATAGTGCCTTTCCTATCTATCTATTATATAGTGCCTTTCCTATCTATCTATCTATTATATAGTGCCTTTCCTATCTATCTATCTATCTATCTATCTATTATATAGTGCCTTTCCTATCTATCTATTATATAGTGCCTTTCCTATCTATCTATTATATAGTGCCTTTCCTATCTATCTAGCTATCTATCTATCTATTATATAGTGCCTTTCCTATCTATCTATCTATCTATCAATTATATAGTGCCTTTCCTATCTATCTATCTATCTATCTATCAATTATATAGTGCCTTTCCTATCTATCTATCTATCTATCTATCTATCTATCTATCTATCATATAGTGCCTTTCCTATCTATCTATTATATAGTGCCTTTCCTATCTATCTATCTATCTATTATATAGTGCCTTTCCTATCTATCTATCTATCAATTATATAGTGCCTTTCCTATCTATCTATCTATCTATCTATCTATCTATCTATCTATCTATCTATTATATAGTGCCTTTCCTATCTATCTATTATATAGTGCCTTTCCTATCTATCTATTATATAGTGCCTTTCCTATCTATCTATCTATCTATCTATCATATAGTGCCTTTCCTATCTATCTAGCTATCTATCTATCTATTATATAGTGCCTTTCCTATCTATCTATCAATTATATAGTGCCTTTCCTATCTATCTATCTCTCTATCTATTATATAGTGCCTTTCCTATCTATCTATCTATCTATTATATAGTGCCTTTCCTATCTATCTATCTATCTATTATATAGTGCCTTTCCTATCTAGCTATCTATCTATCTATTATATAGTGCCTTTCCTATCTATCTATCTATTATATAGTGCCTTTCCTATCTATCTATCTATCTATTATATAGTGCCTTTCCTATCTATCTATCTATTATATAGTGCCTTATCTATCTATCTATCTATCTATCTATCTATCTATCTATCTATCTATCTATCTATCTATCTATCTATCCATCTATTATATAGTGCCTTTCCTATCTATCTATCTATCTATTATATAGTGCCTTTCCTATCTATCTATCTATCTATCTATCTATCTATCTATCTATCTATCAATTATATAGTGCCTTTCCTATCTATCTATCTATCTATTATATAGTGCCTTTCCTATCTATCTATTATATAGTGCCTTTCCTATCTATCTATCTATCAATTATATAGTGCCTTTCCTATCTATCTATCTATCTATCAATTATATAGTGCCTTTCCTATCTATCTATCTATCTATCTATCTATTATATAGTGCCTTTCCTATCTATCTATTATATAGTGCCTTTCCTATCTATCTATTATATAGTGCCTTTCCTATCTATCTATCTATCTATCTATCTATCTATCATATAGTGCCTTTCCTATCTATCTAGCTATCTATCTATCTATTATATAGTGCCTTTCCTATCTATCTATCAATTATATAGTGCCTTTCCTATCTATCTATCTATCTATTATATAGTGCCTTTCCTATCTAGCTATCTATCTATCTATTATATAGTGCCTTTCCTATCTATCTATCTATTATATAGTGCCTTTCCTATCTATCTATCTATCTATCTATTATATAGTGCCTTTCCTATCTATCTATCTATCTATTATATAGTGCCTTATCTATCTATCTATCTATCTATCTATCTATCTATCTATCTATCTATCTATCTATCTATCTATCTATCCATCTATTATATAGTGCCTTTCCTATCTATCTATCTATCTATTATATAGTGCCTTTCCTATCTATCTATCTATCTATCTATCTATCTATCTATCTATTATATAGTGCCTTTCCTATCTATCTATCTATCTATCTATCTATTATATAGTGCCTTTCCTATCTATCTATTATATAGTGCCTTTCCTATCTATCTATCTATCTATCAATTATATAGTGCCTTTCCTATCTATCTATCTATCTATCAATTATATAGTGCCTTTCCTATCTATCTATCTATCTATCTATTATATAGTGCCTTTCCTATCTATTATATAGTGCCTTTCCTATCTATCTATTATATAGTGCCTTTCCTATCTATCTATCTATCTATCTATCATATAGTGCCTTTCCTATCTATCTAGCTATCTATCTATCTATTATATAGTGCCTTTCCTATCTATCTATCAATTATATAGTGCCTTTCCTATCTATCTATCTATCTATTATATAGTGCCTTTCCTATCTATCTATCTATCTATTATATAGTGCCTTTCCTATCTATCTATCTCTCTATCTATTATATAGTGCCTTTCCTATCTATCTATTATATAGTGCCTTTCCTATCTATCTATCTATCTATTATATAGTGCCTTTCCTATCTAGCTATCTATCTATCTATTATATAGTGCCTTTCCTATCTATCTATCTATTATATAGTGCCTTTCCTATCTATCTATCTATCTATTATATAGTGCCTTTCCTATCTATCTATCTATCTATTATATAGTGCCTTATCTATCTATCTATCTATCTATCTATCTATCTATCTATCTATCCATCTATTATATAGTGCCTTTCCTATCTATCTATCTATCTATTATATAGTGCCTTTCCTATCTATCTATCTATCTATCTATCTATCTATCTATCAATTATATAGTGCCTTTCCTATCTATCTATCTATCTATCTATCTATCTATCTATCTATTATATAGTGCCTTTCCTATCTATCTATTATATAGTGCCTTTCCTATCTATCTATCTATCAATTATATAGTGCCTTTCCTATCTAGCTATCTATCTATCTATTATATAGTGCCTTTCCTATCTATCTATCTATTATATAGTGCCTTTCCTATCTATCTATCTATCTATTATATAGTGCCTTTCCTATCTATCTATCTATCTATTATATAGTGCCTTATCTATCTATCTATCTATCTATCTATCTATCTATCTATCTATCCATCTATTATATAGTGCCTTTCCTATCTATCTATCTATCTATTATATAGTGCCTTTCCTATCTATCTATCTATCTATCTATCTATCTATCTATCAATTATATAGTGCCTTTCCTATCTATCTATCTATCTATCTATCTATCTATCTATCTATCTATCTATTATATAGTGCCTTTCCTATCTATCTATTATATAGTGCCTTTCCTATCTATCTATCTATCAATTATATAGTGCCTTTCCTATCTATCTATCAATTATATAGTGCCTTTCCTATCTATCTATCTATTATATAGTGCCTTTCCTATCTATTATATAGTGCCTTTCCTATCTATCTATTATATAGTGCCTTTCCTATCTATCTATCTATCTATCTATCATATAGTGCCTTTCCTATCTATCTAGCTATCTATCTATCTATTATATAGTGCCTTTCCTATCTATCTATCAATTATATAGTGCCTTTCCTATCTATCTATCTATCTATTATATAGTGCCTTTCCTATCTATCTATCTATCTATCTATCTATCTATCTATCGGTCTCTTTTTCTACTCCTCCTTTTCTCTTCACCTTTTCTTTCTATCACTCGTACCGTTTCATGTTCTCTGTGTGTTGATCCCGAGGGTGTGGGGCCTCCTGCTGTCTGCGGTGTTTAAAGGCCCGAGTCGCTGAGTCGCTGAGCTGTTAGTTTTCTTGCTCGTGTTCTCTGACTTCGGTGGTATTTGAAAGTCGTGTTGGTCTTTATGACTTTTATATTGCAGATTTGAACTTTTGAATTTTTCAGTTTGTTTTTTGGTTTAGTTTTGACGTTTCCTTGGTTTGCCTTCCTTCATTTTCTTCTTTCATTCTTTGTTTTTGAAAATATTGTATTTTTTTTTTTTTGCTCTGCCTTTTTTTTAGCCTTTAATTGTTAAGAATTTTGCTTCTTTGCCCCGGGATTTAATTATTTCCCTTTCCCTTAATGTGTAGGCCGTGGAGCTTTGTGAGTTTCAGGCCTAAGCACTTTAATAATAATAATAATACATTTTAGATAGATAGATAGATAGATGGACTGATGGCTCCAACACTTCACAGGGCAGTAGATTTATTTACCGTGTAAGTATTGTAAGCGGGTCTGACTTGTGAATTTGTATTCAGTGCCATCCTTGATGTGTTTGGCACATGCGGCTCATGATCTGCAGTCCAATGTGACACACTTACAGTCTTGAAAAAACAGAAAGCTGTTGATTTTGAACCAAATCAGTCCAAAGGCTTTTTACTTTATGGAATACAATTGTTCACTTTTACTGGCGGTGACTCCAAACATTTCCATTGTCTTCAAACTGAAGTTTTAAGGGTCTGCAAATGTCGGCCTGCGTGTGTATAAAGTTTATTGTCATTTTCTGTTCCTGTATTGGTGTTCATGGCCCCCTGACTGACTTCTGAACTTGTTTCTCCAAAGTAAACGTCTGCAGTATTTGAATGAAGTGTCCTTTTGAAAGCAGTGGCACTAATTCTTAATTCAGCGTTCAGAAAGACGTGCCATGTTCATGTCCTGGTGAACGGCCCTCCAGCGTCAGTCCGCTGACCTTTGTGAGGAGAGGCAGCAGGTCAACTTCCATGGCCGCTTCTGGCAGGTGGTTACGCCTTTGGACTTCAAACCCTGAGATTGTGGGTTCAAATCCGCACAGTGACACTTTGTGACCCTGTGTGTGAAGCAACGTCACCAGCTGTATCATAAATGTCGTGCATCGCCTTGGATAAAGGAGTCAGCCAAATTAGTAAATGAAATGTAAATGCTGGTGTCAAGTGAGCGCTGATGTTGATATTTTTATTCGTAAATCTCTGCCCGATTTTCTCCTTTGTGTGTTCATCTTGAGAGACGTGCCAGTGAGGCTGAGCACTGAATACGAGCAGAATGTCACCGCACAGCTCCGCTTGCCAAATCACCGAGATACTTGACTTACTCGAGAGAGCCGAGGATGAGCAGACTTAACAAATCTTCCTCATTGCATTGTACGTCTTCGGCCCCCAGCACCTGTATTCACAACAAGGCAGATATCCTACATCATCACAGCTGGCTTGGCTGGTTGGGGCGCCGATTGGGAAACAAGTTGGAGGACAGCGTCGGCCTCCAAGTGGATTTTCTCCCATTTCTCCCCCCAGCCTCGATGTAAACCTACGGAAACGTGACCCCCATAATGAACTGGTTTGACTTAAATCTTAGTTTTGCTGACTATCCTTTAGCTTTCACATTATCACATGTTCTCCAGCATAGGACCAACTCTGCCAGGTGTTTCATCCCATACCCAATGGAGAAACAGGCAGCTGGGATCACACACTACATGGCGACCATCACACCTACTGTATAGGAGTTTGTTGGACATCCAGTGTCAAAACGATGGGCATTAACATGGAGGTAGACCAATCCCTGACAAAAGAACTTTATAGTGGACACGATGCAGTCCTGAAGGTAGAGTCCTCCTGACATGTCCCTAATCCTGTCTACTGTATTGGACTTCCAGGCAGTGAAGTGTGTTTCATCTTCCCAGCATGCAATGGCGGCATGCTCTACACCACTCCATCCGACGCTTGTCACTGTCCACAGTGATCATAGACTTGTGTGCGGCTCCTAAGCCATGGATCCCTCAGTGTAAGTGTCATGATGTTACTGCTGCACAGTTCTCATGCTGAGGTTGCCCCCACAGACCATCTGGAACTCTGTGAGTGAGTATGCAAGACAAGATGGCTGATTTGTACGTGCTAAACACCTTCGTAGCTGTTGTTGCTACTCAACGCTTCCACTTCACGATAATAAGCACCTACAGTGGACAAAGGCAGTTCTAGCATAGCAGAAATGTCACACCCTGACGTGTGTCAAAGGTGACATCCTACGACAGTGCCACCTTTAAAGTCACCAAGCTCTTTAGTACGACCCATTCTACTGCCAGTGTGCTACATGATGTTCTGGTTATCAATGAGCATGGCTGAAACACATGAACGTAACAACTTGGAGGGGGTCCATATACGTTTGGCCTTACGGTGTGCAAATTCTGACCGTGCAATGCTGATTAGCAAAGTCCAGTAAGAGTTTCAGTTTACTCTGCATACGTGATGACAAAGACAGCGTAAGACATGAACTTCTCTTTGTACAATAGTTTGGCCAGCTGCAAAATCCTTCACTGAAGGTTTGCAGCCATGAAGGCCTCCTTCACCCCACTGAACACATAAAATACCTAAACTGACCGCTACTGGTAATAGACAACGTCACCAGAGAAATCCTAAAGAATCTCCAACTGGTCTTGCCATTTAAAACAAGCCTGAAGACGCCATTGCCTCCGAACGGCGCACTCCTGCTGCACCTTTTTGTTTCATCTCCTCTTTGTCTAAATCAGGGGTCCTCAATCCCAGTCCTGGAGGGCCGCAGTGGCTGCAGGGTTTGGTTTTAATCCAGTTGCTTAATTAGAAAGTAGTTCTTGCTAATAATTTAATTTCATGGCTTGTTGGTGCTTTAACTCTACTATGTCAGGTCCTTCTCATATTCTGGACGTTCTTCCCCTTTCTAAGGAGATCATCTAAAATGGACGAGTGATTCTCAGCCCTTCACTTTCCTTCCAAGTATTTAATTAAAGCCAATAGTGCATGATGAATACACACAGAGGTGTCAATGGTGACAAGCTAAATGGAGAAATGCTGCTCTCTTTGTCATTTGCATCTTATTGCTAATTAGGAGCAATTAAAAACCAAGAATATGGCTGTATAAGACTAAAATAAGCAATAAGGGTTCAAAATCTTAAGGAGTGAGACAACTAAAGTGAAGCAGAAGTGTGACTTGAGCAATGAGGGCTTCTTATTAAGCAACTGGGTTGGAGCAAAAACCTGCAGCCACTGCGGCCCTCCAGGACCGTGACTGAGGACCCCTGGTCTAAATTATAAATGTGGAGACCCTCAGCACTGGTGTTACTAGCCCACTGCTGAAGTCATTTCAGAAATGTGTCTGCTTTGCCTTGGACCACTGGAGCACCACACAGTATGGACCAGCTAACATCAGCTAGACGTTCATACAATGTGATGTACTGTTTGATGCCCAGGGACCAGCTGGGCAGACACTTTGCTTTGCCCCCCAGTTTTTGGCTTCTTCACCCCGAGTAGTAAAAGCTCTTACCTCATTTTAGTACAATTAACCTTTACTGCAACACACCACCTGTGTATACTCCATACTGGGTCTGCCTTAAAATTACAAATCTGTACATAAACGATGTACACAAAAATATACATAATTGGAACTGTTACCGTCTCCACCACTCTGAAGTGCTTCTTGTTTGCCATTTCTATTTTACAAGGGGGCTTCGCTCGCCTACCCCCGGCATTGGGTATCCTGAAATACATTAGTCGAGTTCGTTCGTTTTGGAGCCGTGCCCGCGGCATTTCAGAAACGCATTGTAGGGGCCTGCGTTCATTGATCTTATCCAGGTGGGCTCGTGTTTGTATCGTTGAGCTGTATTGTGTTTGAAGCGGTCTGTACAATCCCAAGCAGCACATTATTCCTAACTTCACTCCGCAGTAGTGCCACTCACAATATGGCGGTGACGCCTGCGCCATCCGTACTATGTCGGGTTTCACTATGCTGTGTAGGCACCTTCCATACCATCTTTATGGACCGGTGGGCCCTCCGTAGCCTCTTCCGTTTGACTCTGGGCTGCAGTGCAGAATCTTTTTTTTTGTGTGGCCGTGTTGGTAGTCGTTAGCTATGGGCGCCTTGTTGCTTCATTTCTCATTCACGTCAGTTGAGCTCTTTCGTTTTTGAGCCGTGACTCCTTCGTGTGCGGTGGATAAGACTTTGCGTGCGGTTTATGAGACGTGCGGTGTACGCGCCTGCGCAGTACGTCTCATGGTCCCATCGCCGTGTACCTGCGTCCATGCCATCCGGTTTCCCATTCTCGGTTGGTAATATGGATAGCCATACAGTAAGGTGGGGTTCATTACTGCGAAGTAGACCAGTTGCACACTCGATCATTATATGCCTCTTTTCTCAGCTGTAAACTTTTATCAATCTTTGTTGTTCTTTTGGAAAAGACGACTTGTAATTCTAAGTTCAGCAGAGCGCCGCACACTTCTCAGGTTCTGAACACACTCATGGGTTAGCTGGCTGGGCTGAGACGTGCATTTTGGGATCGCACTTGTGGATGACTCTGGTTTTCTTGGTGTGGAGTTTTAAGTTACACTTTAGGCATCACATTAAAGACACAAACTACTGCTTGAAGTGCCGAAAACAGAAATTTGAAGACACATGTAGGCTTTTGTCACGTTGCAATATCCTAACTTTGCAAAACAAACCAAATATATAAAGCAGAATACCTTATTGATATTCTAAAGCTTTCAGTTCTATCCAGAACAACCGCTCACCCTGATAACAAACCTTCATTAGGACTGACTACAGCACGCTGTGCCTCATGGGGGCTTTCTACACATGACAATACCACACATGACAGGCGGTCATCACTGTCCAGAACGTTGTGACTATGCAGCAGAAGGATAAGAGAGACACTAGCAATGCTAGTTCCTAATGTAGAGTAGTAGCTAATCACAAGGTTACCAACGGCTTGCTGTATGACCGACCAGGAGTATTCTAGTTACCATTGTTGAAACATGTAAACAGTTGTTTATACAGTATGTTTATTATCTAACCGCAAGCTAGCTGTTCATTCAAAGGGCACATGCAGCAACACCTTGGACGCCCAAACCCCAAAACGGGGAGGCGGCGCATCACCAGGCACATTGTGACGCACATCCACACTCACTCACCTTATAACTGGCTTATCTAGCGGCAGTGGGGGGCATCAGGAGTACGCAGACATCACTATGAACAAAGTCTACACGCGGTGACCAATGTTCCCTCTAAGAAGTAGCATATAGTGAGCAAAAAACATTGTTTATGAGCGACATTTTGTTTAAGCCAAAAATTTATGAGCACCAACTCCGATGGTTGGAGTGAGCGATCGTGCAATAAGTTTGAGTGACACCGTCGGAATGAGCGATCGTGCAGGAACTATGAGTGACGCTCTGAATTCGTGTGAACGATCGCTCACGCGCTCAGCTTAGAGGGAACATTGGCGGTGACAGGGTGACAACAACACGAGATTCCTAGCAGTGACTCTATAAACAACACTCTTATTAAACAGCAGCTAATACCCGCACCATGGTTAGACCTTTTTCTTATTTAAATCAGATTGCACCGTGCAAAGAAGGTGAGCGCTCCCAACTACAACAGCTACAGGTTATTTTTTATTCTATTTACAGCACATTTGTTATAAATATAATACATCCTCTTCTGAAAAGCATCAATTCAAAATTATGTAGGTACATTTAAATAACAGCAAAGTAAATGAAATGTTATAATTACACAGGATAGTAAATAATTTGTTTAGAGAATTAAAATTCTGTGCTTGTGAATTCAAAAGAAACGTAAAACCTTAAGGAGGAACTTCAGGCTGTTTCTTCCTAACAGATGTATTTTCTGATATGGTTATTAAAAACGCAGGGCTGGCTGAACGCAGCAACCACTCCCTCCATAAATCAGAGTACAGGATAAAACAATATGCAGCAACGGAGGTACAGCAGCGCTGCTTTAATGGTCACATTCGCAAAGAGCAACTCGGCTCATGCACAACATATGCTGTCTGTCCTCGGTGACTCCGCGGTCCTGTGTTAGTTAGCTCTTCAGGCAGACGAGTGTCACGTTTACATTTGAACTCCTAAACCACAACCAAACCTCAATGAATTTAAGAATTAGTGCACAACATTTTTTTTGTGGCAGAAAAACTGCAATTGTTGCACATTTTCAAACCTTTTGTTTTAAAAAAAAAATGTCAACTTAAGTAGCGATGAGATAAATATTTAAGAAGAATTTTACATATACACTTAAGTCCATAGTGCTTGATATTATAGACAATAAAATAGCTATGTTTATTTAAGTTCTATTATTTTTACAAGTATATCTGTTGCAGGAATTATTTAGCAGTACAAAACAGTTTTGTCGTTTCCAGTATCTTGTCAAGTTTAAACGTTATTAACGATGATCAGCGCTGGCATAGAGTTCTGCTGGCTAGTTTCACACATGGAGCCTTGGTCAGTCAGTCGAGCAAACACTCGGGGTGTTCCCAGATTATACACTCCTGCATGGATGAAGCAGGCTTTGAGCTGAACTTTGTGAATTTCCTGAGCTTTAAGCTGAAGTTTGTATTGAGTCTGTCCAAGCCAAGTGAAAGAACCATGGACCTCAAGAGCTTCAGGGCTGTAAAGAAAAAGAATAGACAAAGAATAAAAGAATATATACGAGAGAGGGCCTGGGTAGAAGCCCGCCATTACAAAACATATAACCGGGAAGCACCTGGGGTTTTGCAGTATGTGCATACAAACATGATGGGCACAGAAACTGCACAAAATACACAAACGTACCTGGCACTAAACAAATGTACCTATAACTAAACAAACGTACCTGGCACTAAACAAACGTACTTATAACTAAACAAATGTACTTATAACTAAACAAATGTACCTGCCACTAAACAAACGTACCTGTAACTAAACAAACGTACTTATAACTAAACAAATGTACCTGCCACTAAACAAACGTACCTGTAACTAAACAAACGTACTTATAACTAAACAAACGTACCTGTAACTAAACAAACGTACCTGTAACTAAACAAACGTACCTGTAACTAAACAAACGTACTTGTAACTAAACAAACGTACCTGTAACTAAACAAACGTACTTATAACTAAACAAACGTACCTGCCACTAAACAAACGTACCTATAACTAAACAAACGTACCTGTAACTAAACAAACGTACCTGTAACTAAACAAACGTACTTATAACTAAACAAACGTACCTGGCACTAAACAAACGTACCTGTAACTAAACAAACGTACCTGTAACTAAACAAACGTACTTATAACTAAACAAACGTACCTGGCACTAAACAAACGTACTTATAACTAAACAAACGTACCTATAACTAAACAAACGTACCTATAACTAAACAAACGTACCTGGCACTAAACAAACGTACCTGTAACTAAACAAACGTACCTATAACTAAACAAACGTACCTATAACTAAACAAACGTACCTGGCACTAAACAAATGTACCTGTAACTAAACAAACGTACCTGTAACTAAACAAACGTACCTGGCACTAAACAAACGTACCTGGCACTAAACAAACGTACCTGTAACTAAACAAACGTACTTATAACTAAACAAATGTACCTGCCACTAAACAAACGTACCTATAACTAAACAAACGTACTTATAACTAAACAAACGTACCTGCCACTAAACAAACGTACCTATAACTAAACAAACGTACCTGTAACTAAACAAACGTACTTATAACTAAACAAACGTACCTGGCACTAAACAAACGTACCTGTAACTAAACAAACGTACCTATAACTAAACAAACGTACCTATAACTAAACAAACGTACCTGTAACTAAACAAACGTACTTATAACTAAACAAACGTACCTGGCACTAAACAAACGTACCTGTAACTAAACAAACGTACCTGTAACTAAACAAACGAACCTATAACTAAACAAACGTACCTGTAACTAAACAAACGTAGTTATAACTAAACAAACGTACCTGTAACTAAACAAACGTACCTGTAACTAAACAAACGTACCTGGCACTAAACAAACGTACCTGTAACTAAACAAACGTACCTGTAACTAAACAAACGTACCTGGCACTAAACAAACGTACCTGGCACTAAACAAACGTACTTATAACTAAACAAACGTACCTGGCACTAAACAAACGTACCTGTAACTAAACAAACGTACCTATAACTAAACAAACGTACCTGTAACTAAACAAACGTACTTATAACTAAACAAACGTACCTGGCACTAAACAAACGTACCTGTAACTAAACAAACGTACTTGTAACTAAACAAACGTACCTGTAACTAAACAAACGAACCTATAACTAAACAAACGTACCTGTAACTAAACAAACGTAGTTATAACTAAACAAACGTACCTGTAACTAAACAAACGTACCTGTAACTAAACAAACGTACCTGGCACTAAACAAACGTACCTGTAACTAAACAAACGTACCTGGCACTAAACAAACGTACCTATAACTAAACAAACGTACCTGGCAGTAAACAAACGTACCTGGCACTGGCTTTCATTTTCTACACCTGCCTATTTTTTCTGAAACATCAATAGATATAAAGCAGACACAAAACTCACTATATGATGCCAGTCCAGTACTTTTATTATTAGGTCTACACTTTCATATTACATAAAAAAACTGCTGGACGGTAGATTATTCTTAAAAAATCTTTATTGTATATGTAGCTAAGGCAGAAGGCCAAAAAAGTATTAAGGAGCACAAAAGCAACTAGCGGTGCTCACAGCAACACAAGTAATTTGCTTAATGGCGTCTGTATAAGTTACTTATGTTAGTTTATTCACATTTCTTATTTCAGATGCCACATTTCATTAAAGAGTGAAAACTAAATGTGTTAAAAGCACAACTGATAATGGAGGACAGCTGCCCAAAGAATACATATGTAACAGTTCTGCAAAAAAGTATTTAATCTTTTTGTGATCTTATGAGCGTTTGCTTGATTTTAACACGGAGTATTACCACACTTTAGTTAAAATAATAACCTATCGGTCAAACAGATGAACTGAGGACGCCATCTGTGACACCTATGTTAGGATGCTCTTCATTGACCACAGCTCTGCATTTAATACCATCATACCTAACCAGCTGATCCAAAAACTCTATGCGCTAGGCCTTGCTCCGTCCATATGCAACTGGTTACTGGATTTTTGTTACCAACCACCCCCAGTCTGTCAGGATGGGCAAACACACATCCTCCACCCTTACCCTGAGCACTGGTGTGCTACAAGGATGTGTACTAAGTCCCCTTCTCTATGCACTTCTCACCCATGACTGCCAACCCATCCACCAATCAAACATAATTGTTAAATCTGCGGATAATACGACTGTCATTGGGCTTGTAACAGACAACAATGAAGCTGCATATAGGGAAGAGGTTCAGAATCGGACAGCATGGTGCAACACCAACAACATGGTCTTAAATACCAAGAAGACCAAAGAAGTTATTCTGGACTTGAAGACCAATCACAGTCTGATAACAATCAATGCAGATGCTGTGGAGAGAGTTTCCAGCTTTAAGTTTCTTGGAGTCACCATCTTAGAGGACCTGTCCTGGGCTGACAACAACTTGGCTATAATAGACAAAGCACAACAACCCTTCTATTTTCTCAGGAAGCTAAGGAGAGCTGACCTCCCCCAGAAGCTGCTGGTTAATTTCTATAGATGCACTATAAGAGAGCATCTTAACTAACTGCATGATGGCCTGCAGGTACAACAGCTGAGCCAAGGCTGCTAAAGAAGCCCTGCAGCGGGTCGTAAAAACAGCAGAGGCCATTATTGGGACTGAACTGCCATCACTCGAACTCTTGCATAAGACTCGCTGTGTGAGAAGGGCCAAAAACATTCTCAAGGACAAAACTCATCCTGGAAATTCTTTGCTTGAGCTCCTCCCGTCAGGCAGACGCTTTAGGTCAATCCGTGTACGCACAAACAGACTAAAAAAGAGCTTTTCCCCATCTGCCATAAACTTTCTGAACTCTGAATCTCCTCGGTCTGAGACCATTTTTAATTGAACATGTGCAATAAGCTCTATTGGTAATGTGTAATATACTAATGTAATACAATATAGAATATGAAATGTACTATTCATTAACAGGTGCAATAACAATTCATGCTGCTGTACTTTGAGCAATAATAATTTGCTCTGGTTACTTGATCTCTTAACACTGTATATGACATATTTGGAATTATTTGACTTTTCTTTAAATGCACCTTGGGGCTGTCACAAAAAGTAATTTGGTTGTGTTACACAATGACAATAAAGTGCTTGAACTTGAGGGGAAAATCAGTGAACAAATTGCACTAATTGGTTTGATTTAATAAATAAAATGATCAAACATGCAGTACAGCTTTTGCAAACCCAATTACAGCTACTGACTCCTTAACTGCATTTCCTTTAACTACAAGTACACTGGACTGACAATTTGTGAAATTTCTGCTTTCTGAAAATTTTCAGTGATTATGATAGACATCTAATATAATTTCAGGTGGACTGTATCATGTAGGAATTTATAGATACCTGAAATTAACTTGTATTGAATTTAGTGTGCTTTATGATGATGCTGACACACCGTATTAGTTCAACTGAGCTAACAATATTTTGCTGCTGACTGGCGTCTTGTTTCAGTGTCCAGCACTGACGGATTTCCACTTGCCCTGATATCGCTTTTCCATCATTGCAATGTCCTGTTGAAACCTTTGACCAAGTTTATCACTGACTGCACCAAGACTAGCAGGGAAGAAGTCCAAGTGCGAATGTAGAAAATGAACCTTTAGTTGCACTTTATGGTTTAGTATGCTTGTAGCACGTTGTCAACCAGCTGGACGTAGTTCGGTGCTCCGTAGTTGATAAGAAAATTCTTTAACAATGTTGCTGAATGCTGTCCATGTGATTTCCTCTACTAGCAGATCTTCAAACCACTTGTCATTAATGATGTTTTAATTTGTGGACCAACAAAAATGGCTTCCTTAATCTTAGCATCAGTTATTTTTTGTCTCAAATATCAGAATCCTTCACCTTCTTTGGTCATCACTTTCACAATTTTTTTTCGTAATGGATTATATGAAGAGCAAGCAAAAATATCTTTGTGAGGTCAACAAGTGCTTTCTGTGCCATACGTTTCTACCCTTACAGAGTGCACAGTTCTTTTTAATGTAATGAGACTCTTTAGCACGGCTGTCCTGTTGCAAATGAAATAAACAGTACAGATGTTCCAGTTGTAGTTGTTGTACTGTATATGTACTCTTAACAATGTGAAGGAAAAATAGGTGATTACAATTAAATAGTGCATGACAGGAAAATTTATAGGAAGATTTACAGGTGATTCTTGTGACCAGCAGGCCAAAGTCCATAAGATACACCCAAATGTGTTCAGGACACAAAATCTTCATTGCCTGCTATAATTTCAACCATCATCTCCCTGTAATTGGTGCCTCACATCACTGTAGAGGAGCCACAGAAGAAAGGCTCTTTAGAGCTCAGGTATGGTCAGCTAGCACTGAATATGGCTGTAGACAAGGCAGGACGTTGCTTTTCCGGGCAGAAGGTGATTACCAAACCTATCTGAGGGAATCAGGCAAGGGGACTCTCATTAAATCCTGGATCTGTTGCAGTATGCCCTGACCACCAGGCAAAAGAACCCATGACACACCTTAGTTAAGAGATGTGAACTGTCAAGTATACACAGTTTAATTTTAGATTTCTGAAAATTCCACCCTAGTCAGTAAAGACAAAATGCCTGGCTGCTGTGCATTCCAGGATCAAATATCCAAACATCCTACGCTCAGCACAGACTGACCATACTGAAGAAAAGCAGAATTATTAGCATTTGGCACCTTTTCATTTTTTACAAGACAGCATACAGGGCCAGTGGTGAAGCTGGTTAATGCTATTGTTGGTACAACCATACATGATCATTGCATTATTAGATCATTATGTCTATGTAACATCAGAATTTGGCATTACTTCATTTACAACATGACAATCACTGTTTACTGGCAACCTCTTTACTTATTACTGTGACTTGAATGAAAAGCTGATAATAACATCAAAAAAAAAAAAAATCTAAAATGTTTTTACGAAGCTGTACACAAAACTGAAAACAAACAGAAATTAACAAAAATATTAAGAATGGTTAAAAATGTAACACGTAATTAATTCCTCATACCTTGTGGATTTTTGACGCAAATCAATTATCACATCAACTTCACCATGAGAACAGTTTGTAAGCATAAGAGTTACAGGAACCACACACAGGCTGCAAAAGAAAGAATAACAAAATAATTCAAAAACTAATTTGGATTTGTATATAATCTAATACTTAAAGTTGTTTCAAGGTGTAAATCTTTCAGACATTAGTATAACTTAAAGTCATTCTTTAGTCATCATCAACCCAAATGTCTGAAGAATATAAACACTGACTGGAAGTTCTTATGCTGCTCTGTGAAATGCATGTCATGTGAGTCGTTCTTGAAATTTTGTTTTATCCCATTCACCAGAATTCATTTAATCTAAAATCGATTTAAATATTTTCAAAATAAATTTCAGTTTACTTATTTGGTATTTTTTTTTATGAAAGTCTGCTTCAGGCTTACCTATTCTACACCTGCACCCAAGGCTACTTATTTAAGATATTTATTGTCACACACGTGTGCATGGGAGGTAGCTAAAGGGCTCAGAAGAAGGTAATTCCCGGTCAGACCAGGGGGTGGCAGAGTGTTCTGATCCTTTCCCTTTTTTCCCCCATAGACCAAATGCGGGAAATTCCACCTGGGCCTTATGACATCACTTCCGGTCCCAGAAGACGTCACTTCCTCCCTGCCGACTTTAAAACCGAGTTGTTTGTAACATAATCTCAGTTCTGTTTTGGACTCTTGTCTGTAAATACTTTTATTCAACAAAGCTTCAACTTTTTCAGCCACTCTACAATTATATGGAAGGCTGACCCAAACCCTCTTAACGTGTCAAGGCTCGATTATTTCCACAAAATGCTGTTCCTGTGCCAGCACGGGTTATCCCACCACATTATAAAAATGTCTGTATTAGGTCAACTGGCGGCTCTAATCTGGCTCCATATGAATGGATGTAGGTGTGTGGGTGCGTGTGTCCTTGCACACAATGCTGTTGCTAACAGATCCATGCAGACCCCTTAAGGCAGATCTCTTATTTTATTAATACAATATCATGTCTATATAAGTATTAATGAAATATATACATACACCTGTAAGTTTTGGTGGTTGAGTATTTAAAAATGATGAACCACACTGTGATTTGACAAAGGCTCTTCATTGAAGTGTGTTTTCTTTGCACATTTTTCTTTTTTTTTTTGTTGCTTGCAAATGTCAATACCTGATCCTCCTGATCAAAGTGCATACTGTGTTAACGTAGGCTACCTTAGTGCAAGGCGCAGTGACGTCCACATTTCCCCCCGACGCAAACATTGACAGCTGCTGTATTGTAAACAGTACCTTAGCATTTTTCCTTGTCTTTATACTTGATTGCAATAATTTACATTTTTGCCACATAGCTACTGTCATATCATGATGAAGCTTCACACAGCCAAAGGCACCAGGCGTATCATGGTGGTCCAGTTGTACGATGCTATATGTATCTGTTTTACTATCCATGTCAACGTTTGACAAACTGTTCACATCGTTGTCACCGTCTCTTGATTTGAGCAATAGTTCAGCCTCAGTTTGTTCTAAAACTGCCTTTGCAGATTTTCATTTGTTCTTTTGTTTTCAGTTGAAGGCTCTGCCACACTCAAGAATATTAACGAGTCACTATAAAGTGGCAAAACACACAGAAATATTCATGACTAGCAGTGCTGCCTCTAAATCAATTTTCATTTTAGGCATTTTTACTTCTAATCCAGCTTCCTTCTTTAATTTCATTTGAATAAAGTACCAACCACTGCCAGTCCTTTGACTCAGATATTTCACTGCCCACATCTGGCATCCACGCCAACATTTGTGTTCTTGGCACATCAACTCACTCACTCCCTTCATATACTTTTCCACAGTATGCATCATCAGACAAATCACATCTATTGCTGACTGTTTTCCTTTAACATTCTCTTGATGACGTCCACAACATACTCCTTAATCTTAATCACTCACACTCACCCTTTCCTTGGTATGCTGGAATGACCACAGTTTTCCAATTTGCTGCAGTCTTCACTTTTCCTTTTAAAAGTGCACAGCTCTATCTGCCATTTAACTTCAAGACCTTCAATATTTTTGTCACCAGTCCTTTTCAGTCCACATCCTTATCTGTCTTAAATGTCCTGTATTTACTTGTTCTTCATTAGAGTACATACCATTAGGTGCTAATGTTTTGTTTTAGCTAAGCATCATTATCAAATGCATTTTCTTTTTATTATCAATGACTGTGCTTCTGTTACATTTTTAAGCAAATCTTTCCTAGTTGAAGACTTTTTAGTCACTTGCTTTAAGATTTCTGGCACAACCCTTTTATCTTCCTCATTTGCTGTTCACTTGAAACCTTTAGTCTTTATTTTCCTCAGAATGCTTTCTATAACATTTTGTTTTATTTCTTTGAAGTTTTCAGTTCACATTGAAACATTTTGCCTCTACTGTCTTTCAATTCTTTGAAGTTTACTTTTTTGTCTTGCATCTTTATTTTTGGCCACTCCATCAGTGCATTTGCTCGAAGTTCATTTCACATTCTTGTATCTTGCTGATTTTTTGTTCAGTTAGAGACACCTTCCAATTAGGAGGCATTTTTTAACATTTCATTTATGACTTAACTGAATACCAATCAAACACTGAATTAAAAAAAGAAACAGCAGTACAGAAAGCTATACATTGTGCCTTCACTGGTCTTTATTTTTCAATGATTACAAATGATCATTTTTTCACTTATTTAAATTAACAAGTCTGATATTAATTGTTAAATGCACTGCTTGAACAGGAATTTGAACTTGAAGTTACAAGGTGTATGGATATATGAAATTCTCTGGCATATGGTTTTTACCTACCTCTTTTGTAGAAAATGATGATTGTAAGACTCTGGGTAATGAAGACTGGTTTTGATTAGGCAAGAAAGTTGCTCTACTGATGGTCTTGCTGGCAGAGGTGGTATTTCTGGTCGGATGAATTTCAACAACACCATTTCCTGCGCTTCCTATGATAATAACAAAACAAATGTCTAATGTTCAGACAGGGGTTTTTATAGTTATGCTTTCCAAATGATTTAAAATGTAAATATCGTAAATAGAAAAAAACCATTCAGTTTCATTATATTAGAAATATTGTATTTGTCCCAAAGAGAAATTAAAGTAACAGAAAGCTTAAGAGAAGAAAAAAATATGATTAAAATATTATATAAAATAATATTCATACAACAACCCCATACAGGTGGCAGAAAAGATGGTGAGAGCTGTCTAAAGGTACCACAGGTTTACAATTAAAGGCATTAACAAGAGGAGATAAGTCAATGAACTGTGCTAACCCAATCATATTTAAAGCTCAGGTTACCAGGATAGCTGGGTCTTCATTTATATTCTCAAATTATTGTTATAAAAGTCCAATTAACATATTCAGTTCCACATGGTACAGACAGAATTGTCCACTTTAAGGCACTATATATGGCCACAGTGAAATAAAGTTTTCACTTCACATATATAAGACATGGACCAAGATATCCAAGTACCTGATAGTGGCGTACTAGGTAGGGTCTTCAGTACTATGTATGAAATCATTTCTCATACAATGCTTTTAAAATAGTGGTCATCAAATAGAAGTGACCTGGAGCAAAAGTCTCATAGAGCAAATGCTCTTTGGACAAGGAATACACCATCCCAAACCTCAGCAGCAAGCTCCTAACCATCATAGCACAAAAACTCTCATTTTAACAGAGAGGCTCCCTTATTCAAACCTGAACTCTCTCATGTAATAAAGGAACAGGAAGAAGCAGAAGAACAAGAAATATCATAATTCCAAAAGAGCAATCTCAGTTTTTAAAAGTTATTTTTCCTTGAAAATCCACAGTGGTTGTACACACTCGCATAACTTTTGTTGATTTGCCGAGAAGTGACATTCAAAATTCTCTCAGGAGCAGTAATATTGTGGTTGAAACAGAGCTACTGCAACTATCCAAGTGTTACTTTGCTTTCAGTCCCAATATTCAATGCAGTAACAATTAATATGCCATACTAAATTTGGTATTGGCATTTGGTAAAATAACTCATATTCATTTTAATTAATTGATATTTCATTCAATAAGCTCTTTGCTAACAAAATGTAATAGAAGTATATTTTTGACTTCCTCAAACATGTAACCTTCGTTAACAGATACAATGCACTGAAACAACACAAGGTGTGGCAGATGAAGTACTGACACACAGGCACAGGCAACAGCTACTGGTCCTTGCTAGGGCCGTTTATTAGCTTTTTAATGAATGTGACCCGGTCTAACTCCTGCTATTGAGCCTGGAAGACACCTTGTGAAATGCCTAAACCTTCTCAGGGTAATCACTGCTTTGTAAGCTCTCATCACCATGCAGTCCGTCTTGTAATTTAACATACTGTGCTGCTCAGAACAGCATCTTTCATGCCACCTGTGCATCACTGGCTCCATAAACAGTACAGATTCTCATCTCTGTGCTTAATCAGGTGAATGCAAAATAAACACGGTATACAAGGAATATCCACAACTCTTGTGAAATGAAGCTAAACAATAAAAACAACTCTTAAGAACTAATACACAAACACTTAGAAATAACCTTGAAAGACTGTTCCAAAACAACAGAAGATTGTTATGCCTTCCCGTACCACTAAAATTCAGAATGGAGTGGGTATAAACTGGATGGATGAGTGAATGGTCATGCTGTGCCACAAACTAAGTAGGTGAAAATGTTCAAAAATCCTTGCAGCCCAAACTGTTATATAACCTAATCTATATTAATAAAAGGCAAAGCCCTCACTGACTCACTCATCACTAATTCTCCAACTTCCCGTGTAGGTAGAAGGCTGAAATTTGGCAGGCTCATTCCTTACAGCTTACTTACAAAAGTTAAGCAGGTTTCATTTCGAATTTCTACGTGTAACGGTCATAACGGTCGACAACGTCCGCCATGTTAAACTTTCTTATTTATGGCCCCACCTTCACGAAATTTGATACGCGGCTTCCCTGCACTAACCGAAACCGCTGTACGTACTTATTTCGGTGGTATGATGCCACTGTCGGCCGCAATATTGAACTTTCCAACAGTCTTTGTTAGTTATGGGCCCATCTTCAAGAAATTTGTTACGTGGGTTCCCAACGCTAACTGAATCCTACTTACGTACATATATACGTCCATAGCCTGCAGCTCGGTCGCTGTGTGAGGCGGCGTTGGGTCTCCCATCCCCACGCCTCACACGTAGTTGGCTGCCTGCCTATATAAGGCCATCCGTTGCTCTGGTCTCTTCATTCCCTTCCTTGCTTGCTTCGCCACGGTATTCACGTCTCCCTGCTGATAACTGCAGCCTTTTTATTTAATGCACAGCTTCTCCGCTGTTTTATTGTTCGTTTATTACGATTATAGTTATTGTGTAGGTATTTTAGACTTAGTTTACATTGTTCAGGTACCCATTTCCTTTATCGTTCCAATCGTAACCCCATTAACATGTCTATCGAGGTGATCACCATCGATCAAAGAACTGTCACTTACCGAGTGGTTTCCATGCCCGCAGGAATGCCTTTTCCATTCTGTGTTACATATTGCACGGCCATATCAGGCTCACTCTTGATATCCGGAGGAACATTGTGTCTTATGTATTGAATGACTGGGACAGGTTCAAGGTGTGGACTGATGACGGTACAGGAGATAATTATACTACACAAGAGCACTTCACCTATGGTTCTGCATGTGAGTTGATGGCTGCCACTGAATTGTTCGGTTGTCGCTTTCAAGTGTACCGAAATGGCCAAATATTTTACACCTTTGGACAACCGCCAATGCCTCTTAAACATCTTAGATTCACAGGTGACAATTTGAGTAGTGAACACTTTGATGTTTATGAATGTTTAAACTCTCAAAAGCCGGATGCGAAGTTATCGATGAAACCCATTTCAATTCAAACGCATTCAATTTCCAGTAAGGCTCTGCTTCGCAATGACAATTAATAAGTCTCAGGGACAGATCCTACAAAAGGTTGCCATTGATTTGAGGCAAGATTGCTTTTCACATGGCCAACTATACGTTGCATGCTCAAGAGTAAGCTCAGCGCACAGCTTGATTATATTACAACCGGAGGGCCGAACTGACAACGTGGTATAAAAAGAGATCCTTAACAAATAATTGTTGGTATATTTTCCCTCAGTTTAAAAAGGTTTACTTTTCTTCTTAATAAAAATTTTAAAGCAGTACTTCGCCGCTGCGAAGCGCAGGTATTTTGCTAGTACTCTATAACCCTTCTTTACTGTTTCTTTACCCTGTCTAATCTTTCAAGTTTCAAACTTACCATTATGTATTCATATTGTACTCTTTTTATGTCCAGATCCAACTGTAATCATTCACAAGATTATCTGCCATTCCACCAAGTTTAGTATGATCTACAAGTCTAATATCATTTTTGCAGTAGGTCTGATGTGTCTTGTCAGGGTCTTTCATGAAGCTGACCAATATACTAACTAGCATCAATTTTTCCGAAGCTCTGTTGCTACCTTCAGCATGATCGATAAATCATGAGGGAAGTGGCAATGCTGCATGTAAAATAAATTTGTGGGAGGGGTGCAGATGTGAGGGGATTACATTTTCCAGATGATTATACTTGTTCAATAAAAGTAGTCAGTGGCTTTAGAAACGATCCCTTCAATAATTAATAAATGGAAACATTACAGCCTCCATCCTTTAGAGGGTCATTACTGTCATGTGTACAGAGTACAGTGAAATTTGCCTTGCCTGTGCTAATCAACATGTCACCACTTTCCTGCACTGTGATTTATGAGTATAACAACCTTGCCAAAATTTCAGTATGTATAGTCACTACAAAACATGCTGGAAGGAGAATATCAAGAGACTGGCATGTGATTTTTACAAGTTGGTTTTTCGATGAATAAAACACAAGACTTTATTTTCATCGAACAGCTAGGATTTCAACCTTTTTTTCCCCATGATTGAAGCTAATACAGTCAATGTGAATCCAACACCATAATATACGGTTGAAGATACACTGTGCTACTTTCTGTACTTGTTGCCAAGTTTACAGAGCTGAAGCATGTAATGTGCCTTAAGGAAATGGAGAGCCAAGACTAGTGTGATAGTCCTGAATGAATAGATTTGTATCAATTATCTTTTCAATGGTGAAAACTAAGTTTCTTTTAATTGGATGCATTGTTAGGCTAGCTGCCAAACAGTCCACTAATGGAAAGGTTCAGTTTCAGAAACCAATATGCTTATAAATTACACATAATAATTAGAAAAACAAAATATCCTTCACTCTATACCTGTTTTTGATATACTGAGCAAGCTTCTTTTCCAATTGCCTGGAGATTGACATGGAGCTGACCTTCCAAGATAAGTTGTTTGTTATCTTCAACGACATAAGCCTAAAAAAAAAGAAACAACAAAAATGGAGATCCATATTAATAGTTTTCTTACCCTGGCAACACAAAGATGACCAGTGCATTTTTCTGTTAACTGAAAATGTTAATCCAAACCAAGACTCCCTAGAAATAGTAATTACAAGGGGAATTTAGAGTATGTTCATTGCTATACAATTTCCTACCTAATTGTCAGATTAGCAAATTCCAGCTAATCATAATAACTTTCCTAATGAAAAGGCCTGAATAACACCCTTGGAGTAAGTTTACAAAAAACATAAAACACTTGCAGTGGCACAGTACTGCCACCGACAATGCCTGGGTTCAAAGTCTAATTTCATACCAGGATACTTAGTGAAAGTAAGAAGTACCTCACAAACAGTCCAAAATTATGCTATCACATTAGGGTTAGGGTTATATTTATGGACATATTTAAGCAAAAAAGTATAAATATGTAGCTGAAGGAATCCGCTCAGGAATGTTTGAGTACTGAAGGAGTCTGATAGAAAACTGAATTGCCCAAGTTCTGTATTCTGTTCGGCAAATTATTTTAACCAATTTCTGTGACACCAGTTTAAATCCAATATTGGTTAAATCAAAGTACAGTATATGAATAGAAATAAGATATATAAATTAGGAAAACAATAATAAAATTCAAACAGTACAGTATATGAATAGAAATAAGATATATAAATTAGGAAAACAATAATAACATTCAAACACTCAAAACTACAGCAACAATTATCAAAAAATTCAAAAACAAATTTAAATTTGATCAGATCCTAAAGCAGAGGTGCTTAGTTCCCTTTCAGAGATTATGAAGGGTTAGAATGACTGAGTAAATATGAGGGTAGTTACTGACTTTGATAAAACTTAATTTTAGATGTAAATCATAGACTCTGGTGCATACCTAAAATGTACAATATTTCATGTATTAAACTATAATTTTATAGTTGGCCAACTCTGATAATGTATCATGCAATCCATCAAACCTTCACATGAGACTTGTATGTGCAGGCTAACATTAACTTTACAGTAGAAACACTTTTAAATTATTATTATTAACTTATTTGGCTGACGCCTTTATTGAAGGCAACGTACAGCATTATAAATACAATTGGTTACATTTCTTTTGTTTACCAATTGGAGCACAGGCAGGTGAAGTAACCTGTTTATGGTCACACAGTGTCAGCAGCAGGATTTGAACCCACAACCTCAAGATTTTGACGTGCAAAGTCTTAAACTACACAGCACACTGCCTGCTGAAATATAGTTAATGTTTTGTCAAAACTGTGGAAGGGAAAAAAAAAAGCAAAAAGCAGTAGATCAATAACTAACAAGTTAATAGTTGATACACATTTCAGTAAGTGTTGTTTCTGTACACTACTGTATGTATACATAGAATACTATTTCACTTCAGCTTCACTATGGAAGGAAAATTAAATTTTCAGGGTGAAAGGCTTCAAAACATATAGGAGAATCCTTTCAATATTGCAAAAATACATAAAGACATGCAAGTGGCATTTCAAATCAGATAATCTTGCTGAACCAGCTTGCAGAGAATAATAAAAGTACCTGAATAAGTACATTTAACTCATTAATGCTGACTGCATGGGAGTGCCATTAGAGGTGCGTGATCATCCAGGGTCAAATCACTAAACCTGAGATTTCTTTGAGATATTCACATATTTATTCTGTATATATCTATAAAAACAATTAACCATTAAAAACAGTACAAGCTATAATTACAATAATTACCCAGTGTTTCTTAAGACTTGTCAGTAACAGGACATCCATGTAACAGCCGATAAGGCAGAGTTGCTCTGGTCACTACGACTTTTAGAACATTTAACATCAGAAAATGAATGCATGCATACATATAAATATGCTGGAAATTGTTTATGTCACTGGCCTGCTTTGCTACTATTGGCTTTGGTGCTTTAATTAAGCTGAAATTGCAGCCAAAAATATTTGCCTCTACAAGAAAGCTACAATGTACTCACAGAAAATCCACACATACTAGAATATAATCTCCTCTTCTTGCATCTTTACACTGGCTTCCAGTTAGGCTTAGAGCAGGATTTAAAAATCCTTGTTCATGCACATAAAGCTTTAAATGGCCACGGCCACACTTACCTATCTGAAATTATTGTTACATACAAACCAGGGAGCATATTAAAATCTCAAGATACTGGTCTACCAAAGACTCCAGGGATTAATAAAACAACAGTGGAAGGTTGCACTTTTACTTTCAAGTAAGTATGAGTAGAAATTACTCCGTTCAGCAGCATCCCAGAAGAAAATAAACTTCTAAGGGTCCACAATCAGTTATAACAGAAAGTCAAAAGACAAGACATTTATAGTAAGACCACCTGCATGCCAGCAGCCTCCTGGGCATTGAACAGCATGGGTGGGTGGCCTACTAAGATGACAGAATCTGTTTATCCTTGGATTCCAAGGCTTCTTGTGCCTCTTATAGCAGTGGTCAGGAGGTAAAGCATGATACTGAGAAAAGTCCTTCACCTTTTAAATTCATACTGGGTCGATACAGAGTCTTTGACATGAAAATTTCAGACAGACATTAATTGTAATGAGAATTAAACTTAGGTATGTACAGTAGCTGAAGCTGTTTGGTAGCAGTGGTTAATTGTCTACATGTTAACATCAGCAAAACCAAGTAATTGGTTATTGACTTTTGCTGCCCCAAACAGACTTTATGTCCAGTCACTGTTCAAGGAGTAGATGTAGAGGTGGGTGGTCTATTTCTATAAGTACTTGGGGGTCCTCATTAATGACAGATTGGACTGGTCTCAGAACACAGAAGAACTACAGTGCATCCGGAAAGTATTCACAGCGCATCATTTTTTCCACATTTTGTTATGTTACAGCCTTATTCCAAAATGGATTAAATTCATTTTTTTCCTCAGAATTCTACACACAACACCCCATAATGACAACGTGAAAAAAGTTTACTTGAGGTTTTTGCAACCAACCAACCAACAGCAATATGCCTGACAGCCAAGTCAGAAATTTTCTTTTTTTTTAATCATTCTGTTATGTATTCAGACCAGAATGTGTGTCTTTATATTTATTTACCTATTTATGTATTTATTTAAAGAACTTCTGTAAAAAGCCAAATTCCCCCTTGTGGACAAATAATGTTCTATCTAAAATATGAGAACATGCTTGGGACAACTGTCGGGGCCAATTCTTTTGGTCCAGGGTTGGTATTACTGAATGTCATTCAGAACAGTAATATTTTCAGTTGTACACAGAAGACATGTAGTTGGTGAATTCATCAATAAAGCTGAATGAAACTTCTTATCACCACCTTATCACCTGCTTCAGCGATGTCACAGAGTACATGGAACTACTTGTTCTCAAGTAAAATCCTTTTAGATTATGATATTTCTAAAGAATGCAAGACAATATTCATAATTCTTCATATAAAGGACCAGAAAATTTTCCTGGTGAGGGTTGCAGTGGCAGCAGGCCAAGTACAGGTATGTGCCACTTAATGTTGACGTTAATAACTTATGTGAAATATGAATTATGAAATTATAAAAAAAAAAACTATTATATACAGTACTTAGCAAAGCAATATGGGATGCTGTGGTGTAAATACAGACAGATAACACTACAGTGCTCCAGAAACATAGAAATGGGTGCTTCTGCCTTTGAGTCAAAACATACAATGTTATATGGTTATTTTTTTTTCTTTTTGCAAGTAGGGAAAGTTCAGATTAAAATAATGATAGAAAGTACAGTACAGGCAGTGCTATTGGTTTATATATAACAGATACAAGATACGCATGATGCGTAGAGGAAGCTGTTGCATTTGCTGCATCCTGTTACATCCGCTAGGGCCAGTTGTCCAAATGGGATTTCTAAACTCCACTATAACCTTATAGGACCATGGACTTATACGCGGACAGATGTCACCCAAACGGACATTACGTGGCACATAGTTGTATGTTTTTCTAAACGATATATTCTTAGGGTATAATTAAATGCAAATGCCACTGCAAAGACAATACTATTTATTACTTATTCAGAACTGTCACATATTTTGTGATTATATGTTTCTAAAATCTCTGGAATCGTCTCCTCTTTTTGTTGTCTAATGGTGGCACTTATTTAGCCCTCCTGATGCTCGAATTGGAAATCAAAATGGACAGAATGCAGCTGGCTTCAGCAACAGCAGCCTCACTGTTAAATTTTTGTACTAACTCATTAAGGTTTTGGACTTTATCCTACACAATAGCATATTGAATAAAATTAGAGAGAAAGCTTTGATTGGATATTGAGTATTTCTAAGGCCATGCATTACAGAGTTCTTTAGCCATTAGTATCCCCATCCCAAAATGCTGTATAGGCTTAAATTTTGCTTTTCTCCACTTCACTGCCACACATTCTATAACTTTCATTTTTAACGATTTACGTTATTTATATTTAAACTGCATAAAAAGTAAAAATTGGTTAAATTGTATATTAGTAATATTTCCAATACATTACAACTTACTTTCCACAGTACAATAATGCTTAAATCAACTTCATTACACTGCTGGATAAGCTTGGTCACATTGTCAGCTTGTAATCTTGGTACGGTTGAGGCTGTAGTCAGGCTGGTTGTCCTTGACTGTGAAAAGTGAGAGCTTCTGAAAAAAAAATCTGCACATGGAGTAGTTGAGCTGATGATCTATAAGATAACAAAGAAAATCTGTTAATATATATTATAGTGGACAAGTTGTAAGTAAATTTACAGACAAAATGGAGATGTTATAATCTTCGATACTGAAGTGTTACAATTATTAGAAAAATATGAAATAACATGCATTATTTGCTTTTCAGTATGTGCTGCATGAACCAACAAATAAAACAATTATTGTCTGAGACAGAAGTTCCAATAGTGGAAGTGCAAAAAGAAAAGGGAAAAATCATCATGAAATAGGATACTTTTTGAAATATATAAAAATGTGCATAATGCATCAATGTTAGGCCGGGGTTATACTTCACGAGACGCGACGCATGCTGCAGCAGATGCTCCTGCTATGCTAGTGTTTGACTGTTTATACTTGCGTGCGTACTTTTCGTAAATCTGGTGGAATCCAGCAGGTGGCAGTCTGAGATATTATCACAGTGAGAACAGGTTCGGCTTCTCTGTGTTGTGAATTGCCTGGAACACCCATTAAATTCCGATGACACCTTACCGCAATATCTCTGAAAAGGATGTTTAATGATTAAATCTATCAATCCAGGGATGTGTCCATTCCAGCAAGCATTGGGCAAGAGGCAGAAACAATCCCTGGACGGTGTATTGCAAGGTGAATACAAGCACACACATACACTGGAGTCATTTTAGCGGCACCAAATCCCCAAATCTGCATATCTTTGGAAGGAAACCGGAGCACACTGTGGAAACCCAGCAGGAAAACATGGAAACTCCAAGCAGGGAATACCAGCTACATGACTCCCTGCGAGACAGCAATGCTACCGCTCCACCACCGTGTCAGCCCCATGTGTGTAATTAACAGTGTTCGTTATGTAAACAAAATTAACAATTTATCTGTAAAATGTAACATACATACTTTATTGCATTTCATCATGAAACTGATATCAAGTATAAATCTAAAGATTCTAAATTTGCAGAGAGTTGGAATATCATACATTTACTGTGTTCTGTGTGGTGATCTATTGCTGCTTGCCGCTGCTGTCAGGTCCAAGAAGCTCGTAGCGATTGAAAACTGGGATGACATTTACGACGGTCTGCTTTAATAATAAAGTAAACTATGAGGTTAAAGTGGACATTTTGAGATTAAAACCGAAATTTCCACTTTAATCACAAAATACATGTTTTCACCATGTCCTTAATTTTTTTTCTCTGTGGCTCAAATACAGAGCTGTGCATTATGTTGCTGTTATGAAGTTGGAAAAAAAAAAAAATAAAAAAAAAAAAGACGGCATAAAAGATGGTATGTGAAACTTTCAAAATGTATCGTATCAATACGATCGGGAATATGTGACGCTTGAATATGAAAGCACCACAAATGCATCTGTATGTCAGCATTTTGCTTCACCACATCGAACCATTCATCAAACATCGAAGCACGCACATCGATTTAGGATCCTCAAAGCGGCTTTCTGTCACATGCAGATAGTAAACAGAGACTCTGACGTCACATTCCAACTATTAGCACACTGCGCCCCCCGACTTTCTGCTGGTACTGCAACTCACGCACGCGTCCCGTTAATTTCTGAGGACCTGCTAAGAGGACACGTCAAATAAATGCTGGGAACATGTGGCAGCCATGATGCGGGAGCATACGCGTTCTGAGCGTGAAGTATAAACCGGCCCTTAGTGTTCACTATCAAGACAAGAAATACAGACCTGAAAAATATGTTGTGAAAGAAAGAGAAAGAATAAAAGAGAAAGAAAAAGAAAGAAATAAAGAAAAAGAAAGAAAGAAAGAAAGAAAAAGAAAAAATACTTGCTGTAAGTAAAGGAAACAGCTTAAAAATTTAAATTACATGCAAGCACCAAGAAGCCTTGCTACAAATACAGAAACGCAGATAGCACAGACAGCAATAAACCATCTGAGCTAAAGGCAAAACACTGTTAAAAATACTTTTTGTATTGTATTGATTAAACTATAAACTCACCTGTTCATTACCTAAAATGATATCTGAAAATGTATATTTCTTTGATGCACCAGAGGTGGCTAAAAGTAAAAAGAGAAAATTTCTGTTGAAAAAAATATTGTACTGTTTTATTTTAGGAAAACATCTAAAAGAAAACATCACTATTAACCTTGGCTGTTGTTGCATGTAGTTGCTCTGAAGCATACCTTTCCTCTTTCTCGACTTGTGAGTTTTGTATCTACAAAATATATATGGTAAGAAAAATGATAAATACGGAGTAAAAACAAAACCTCTAAATTTTCTAACAGAAGAAATAAACATTTTTCAATTATTAAAACGTACGTAATGGTAATAGCCTTACACATAAAAGAACTTCAAACCTAAATTCATAGTTAAACATTTAAAATAAGTTAAATGTAAAAGCTAAAACAAAAAAAAAAATACAAATTGCAAGCTAAATGAAAGAAAAAAAAACAAAACTTTCCTTTAAAGAATTAGTCTAGTGAAAAACAAAAATGTAATATGTTGTACAGTCCATGTACTTTGTAGCAGTGGCCAAGAAAAAAATGTGTAACCTTTTAACCTTACTGAACTGGATTCATCCCCATCTCTGTCCCACAGGTCACTTATATTCTGTCAATTAGAAGGCAGGTAACTGAAGATGCCTGGGAAGATTTACCATATCAACTATGTTTTTAATCCATGGTAGGGAAAAAAACTTTCACTTAAAAGTTGAGATGGACAAACAAACTGTAATTGCCTTCACCTCACTACTCGCATGTAAACTTATCTTGCTCAAATGGAAGAATCCCACCCCTATTCTTTAAGTCTGTGGGTAACTGATGTTCTATACTATTTGACATTGGAAAAAATCAAATTCTCACTTAAGAGGATCTGTTCAAAACTTTTTTAGAAGATCTAATCAATAACATTTCAGGATAAGCTTCTATATAGGGGAAAAGGATACTCTTCATTCCTTGCTGCTTTTAAGGATTTAGTCTAGCTGTTGGCTCCCCTCTCCTCTCTTTCTCTTGGGTGGGTGCTGAATTTTGGTTTGTCAAGTTTGACTTGATTGTATGGAATGTTATTTGCTTCAAATTAAAATAAATAAAAAATATCCATCCATCCATTATCCAGCCTGCTATATCCTAACACAGGGGTCTGCTGGAGCCAATCCCAGCCAGCACAGGGCACAAAGCAGGAACAAAACCCAGGCACAGCGTCAGCCCACCATAGGACACACACACGCACACACCAAGGACAAATATATTTAAAAAACTGTTTTTAATCCACAATAATACTAAGGTTATATTTATTATACAACAAATGTGTATCTAATGGTATATAGAATATATAAACAACTAACATATGACTGTAATGAAATAATTTAGAGTTTTTAAATTTATCAGTTGATAATGTAACTAAGAAAAAAAAAACACAAAGACATGATGTAAAAACAGTTTATTATTTGAGGTGTAAGTAATAAAACCAAAAAACATTAAAGGAAATATATTACGATTTCCATTGTTTACCAATAAAAGCTTTAAGAGACACTCATTTTTAAATGTGCATGTAGACTCAGAAACTTAAGTTTAACGCATAACAAGAAACAATAGTTAATATGGCTCAAGAACTTTATCAGAAGTAATGCTGGTACTTACCGTCAATGGAACATAAGGCTATGAATTGACTGAAAAGGACTACCCATGTTTTTATCTATATAATACAATCACAACTTTCAAAAATTAACAAAATGCAAAAATATCTGTGAATTAAATATTCATTTTGTTTTCATGTACCAGATGCAATTACTACATATACAATATACATCCAAATAAAGAAAAACTTACAAAACAAATAGTTTAAAAGGGAATAAAATTTTTGGAAATTAGCAGGTGAACTTACCCTTCTCTTCAGAGGGGTTTATACATTTCTGCAGCTTCCAATGTTTGCTAATACTGGATACCTGGACAATGTGAAATTCGCGTACTCCTGCTTCATTCTGTGAAAACAAGTCATAGTTTTCCATAGGTTAAGCAGCATTACAGACAGTGCTTCCACCTCATCATTGCTTGGGTTGTAACTGGTTCAGGCACGGGTGGCTTTCTGTACAATTTGCATGGCATGATGTTGCACTGATTACTGCAGAATGCTGCATGTGATCATTCCTCCATAAAGAACGGATACTTCATCAGTGCTTATTGTTGTCTAGACAGGCCTGTAAATCTGAACTGGTAAAACAACTGACAGATTATTGGGAGATTTTTACAGTAGAAATCAACATCATCTTGTTGTGTCAAAGACATACGCATAGTGGCTTCATGCATTAAAAGTTCATTTACTATTTATTGATTATATAAAAGGGTTCAAATATTAAAGGAGGTAAAGTGTTTATTTTAAAAAGATGCAAATATTAAAAGAATGAAACTGCATAAAATAAGTAAATATTAAAAGCAAAACACTGAAATACCACAGCTGCTTTAGTCCCCAAGTCACTAACTAAGTACTAAGTTAAAGCAACATGGGTAGCAATGACAGTTTTTAGATTTTTATAAACATCATTAAAATGTTTAATGCTATATCAGATCACAGAATTTCTGGAAAATAATCCGTAGTACTAGGGTGTTGTACCGTGTTAGCCATTATGAATGTAGAGAAAAGCCAAGCAAAATGACACCTTTTATTGGCTAACTACTTGTAATCTTTCTAGTTAGCCAATAAAAGGTGTCATTTTGCTTGGCTTTTCTCTGGAAAATAATCCTAAAGATACTCCTAAAATAATCCTAAAATACAATATTTGATTTGGATTTATAATGTGACTTTCTTCAATAAACCTGAGTGAAACTCTGTTTTGTGTTCTTGTCATGCTTTAAGGTTAAACTTCATAGTTTCATATTCTTGAAAAATGTGTTACGATTTTCTCAAAGAAATTATCTATACTTTCCTCTGTTCATTTTCCCTTGTATTATGACTTTGGCCAGAGGGAGGCTGAGAAGCTGTGAATGTTTTAAATAATATTTCCTGATCAGTGCCTCTACAAAAACTTAGAGAAGCTTTTTAACCAATTCCATGTCATAGGTAGTCTTAATTTAGGACAAATGATGCCACAATTAGAGGCTTGTGATGATGAAGCTAAAAGACGAAAGAGTGTAAAGCAGAGTGTAAAGATAGGTGCAAATTTAGTTTAAACATGGAAAGCAAAGGGTTACGGTCTGACAGCCTTTTCAGAATTAGGCAATATTAAAATTGATGCCTCTCAGGGATTAATACAGTATTCCTCGTTACTTCTGAACAATGCGATAAACAATGGCCCTGGGTTGCATATAAAGAGTCCATCCATCCATCCTCTTCCGCTTATCCGAGGTCGGGTCGCGGGGACAGCAGCTTGAGCAGAGATGCCCAGACTTCCCTCTCCCCGGTCACTTCTTCCAGCTGTTCTGGGAGAATCCCAAGGCGTTCCCAGGCCAGTCGAGAGACATAGTCCCTCCAGCGTGTCCTGGGTCTTCCCCGGGGCCTCCTCCCGGTTAGACATGCCCGTAACACCTCACCAGGAAGGCGTCCAGGAGGCATCCTGATCAGATGCCCGAGCCACCTCATCTGACTCCTCTCGATGCGGAGGAGCAGCGGCTCTACTCTGAGATCCTCCCAGATGACCGAGCTTCTCACCCGATCTTTAAGGGAGAGCCCAGACACCCTGCGGAGGAAACTCATTTCAGCCGCTTGTATTCGCGATATCGTTCTTTCGGTCACTACCCATAGCTCATGACCATAGGTGAGGGTAGGAACATAGATCGACTGGTAAATTGAGAGCTTTGCCTTGCGGCTCAGCTCCTTTTTTCACCACGACAGACCGATGCAGAGCCCGCATCACTTCGGACACCGCACCGATCCGCCTGTTGATCTCATGCTCCATTCTTCCCTCACTCATGAACAAGACCCCCGAGATACTTGAACTCCTCCACTTGGGGCAGGATCTCACTCCCAACCTTGAGAGGGCACTCCACCCTTTTCCGGCTGAGGACCATGGTCTCGGATTTGGAGGTGCTGATTCTCATCCCAGCCGCTTCACACTCAGCTGCGAACCGATCCAGAGAGAACTGAAGAGCACAGCCTGATGAAGCAAACAGGACAACATCATCTGCAAAAAGCAGTGACCCAATCTTGAGCCCACCAAACTGGACCCCCTCAACACCCTGGCTGCGCCTAGAAATTCTGTCCATAAAAGTTATGAACAGAATTGGTGACAAAGGGCAGCCCTGGCGGAGTCCAACTCTCACTGGAAACAGGTTCAACTTACTGCCGGCAATGCGGACCAAGCTCTGACACCGGTTGTACAGGGACCGAACAGCCCTTATCAGGGGGTCCGGTACCCCATACTTCCGGAGCAACCCCCACAGGATTCCCCGAGGGACACGGTCGAACGCCTTTTCCAAGTCCACAAAACACATGTAGACTGGTTGGGTGAAATCCCACGCACCCTCCAGGACTCTGCTAAGGGTGTAGAGCTGGTCCACCGTTCCGCGACCAGGACGAAAACCACTCTGTTCCTCCTGAATCCGAGGTTCGACTATCCGACAGCCCCACCTCTCCAGAACCCCCGAATAGACTTTTCCAGGGAGGCTGAGGAGTGTGATCCCTCTGTAGTTGGAACACACCCTCCGGTCCCCCTTCTTAAAGAGGGGGACCACCACCCCGGTCTGCCAATCCAGAGGCACTGTCCCCGATGTCCATGCGATGTTGCAGAGACGTGTCAACCAAAACGGTCCTACAACATCCAGAGCCTTGAGGAACTCCAGGCGTATCTCATCCACCCCCGGGGCCCTGCTGCCAAGGAGTTTTTTTGACCACCTCGGTGACCTCAGTCCCAGAGATGGGGGAGCCCACCTCCGAGTCCCCAGGCTCTGCTTCCTCACTGGAAGGCATGTTAGTGGGATTGAGGAGGTCTTCGAAGTACTCCCCCCACCGACCCACAACGTCCCGAGTAGAGGTCAGCAGCACACCATACCCACCCTATACAGTGTTGACACTGCACTACTTCCCCCTCCTGAGACGCCGGACGGTGGACCAGAATCTCCTCGAAGCCATCCGAAAGTCGTTCTCCATGGCCTCCCCAAACCCCTCCCACGCCCGAGTTTTTGCCTCAGCAACCACCGAAGCCGCATTCCGCTTGGCCTGCCGGTACCTATTAGCTGCCTCCAGAGTCCCACAGGACAAAAAGGTCCTGTGGGACTCCTTCTTCAGCTTGACGGCATCCCTCACTGCTGGTGTCCACCAACGGGTTCGGGGATTGCCGCCACGACAGGCACCGACCACATTACGGCCACAAAATAGCCGCCTCAAAAATAGAGGCACGGAACATGGCCCATTCGGACTCAATGTCCCCCACCTCCGTCAGGACATGGTCGAAGTTCTGCCGGAGGTGGGAGTTGAAGCTACTTCTGACAGGGGGCTCTACCAGACGTTCCCAGCAGACCCTCACAACACGTTTGGGCCTACCACGCCTGACCGGCATCCTCCCCCACCATCGAAGCCAACTCACCACCAGGTGGTGATCAGTTGACAGCTCCGCCCCTCTCTTCACCCGAGTGTCCAAGACAAAGTCGATCATCGAACTGAGGCCTAGGGTGTCCTGGTGCCAAGTGCACATATGAACACCCCTGTGCTTGAACATGGTGTTTGCAACGGACAATCCGTGACGAGCACAGAAGTCCAATAACAAAACACCACTCGGGTTCAGATTGGGGGGGCCATTCCTCCCAATCACGCCCTTCCAGGTCTTACTGTCATTGCCCACGTGAGTATTGAAGTCTCCCAGCAGTATGAGGGAGTCTCCAGAAGGTATACCCTCTAGGACCCCCTCCAGGAACTCCAAAAAAGGTGGGTACTCCAAACTGCTGTTTGGTGCATACGCACAAACAACAGTTAGGACCCGCCCCCCCCCCACCCGAAGGCGGAAGGAGGCTACCCTCTCGTCCACCGGGGTAAACCCCAATGTACAGGATCCAAGTTGGGGGGCAAAAAGTATGCCCACACCCACTCGGCGCCTCTCACTGGGGGCAACTCCAGAGTGGTAGGGAGTCCAGCTCCTCTCAATAAGATTGGTTCCAGAGTCCAAGCTGTGCGTCGAGGTGAGCCCGACTATATCTAGCCGGAACCTCTCGACCTCGCGCACTAGCTCAGGCTCCTTCCCTTTCAGAGAGGTGACATTCCATGTCCCAAGAGCCTGCTTCTGTAGCCGAGGATCGGACCGCCAAGGTCCCCGCCTTCGGCCACCACCCAACTCACACTGCACCCGACCTCCTTGGACATACGTTGCCTCTTCGGGCTGTGCCATATAAAGAGTATGGAAGTAAAATTCATACTGCAGATGTTTTGTCAAACATTACTAATAGGTCTTCTTTTCTTAACCTAACCTCTGCTGCCATTGGTAAAACAGTAGTACAATCTTAAAAGTTTACCTTAAATGGGTATATGAGTAAATGTAGTAGGGAAGAGTCAAATAAATATATAACCCATAATTACCGTATTAATGTTTTCTATATCCACAAAAACTAGCATACTGCCATTTCTTCCATCATTTTCACCTTGAAAAACATTACTTCGACAAGCAGCAGCCTTCACACTCAGAGATCGATTAGTACAAATCACTGCAGTGTGTCTCAGAACTCTATGGCTGAAAATTAAAAAACAAAGAAATAAGAACAAAACAGTACCTGAAAGCAAACTTAACACAAGTTGAGATTCTCAAAATTAGAGTATACACAACAAGATAAATAACAAAAGTATTATTACACTGTAAATTGTTTAAAAACCATTCATGTGTTACTGTAAGTGTACTGCATCCAAATTATTGAGGAATGTTTTATATCATATAAAAAGAATGTTTGAAAGTACAGTGTTCTTCTTTCAATCTTAACTATCACAGCTGACTTCATAGTAGAAATACACTATTTCCTTTGTCAAGTGCTTCAGAATTAACATTCACATTCTCACTAACCCAGATTCTCATAATACTCATTAAAAAGCAAAAACAGTGGCTTTGAAAACCACTACAAAAGTACCAGAAGTATATGGCCGCCTATGTCAAAATGATAATAAAACTCTTATCTTATTGCTGACTATACTTAATTTTTCACAAACCTTGTAGAATTGTGTGTTCAAAAGGATTACATTATGAATGTTTTGAAATTGCTTGAGTTTTTTTTTTGGTCTAGCACCTCCTGACTCACCAGTATGAGAAAATACCCACATATGATGCAACATTCGGCATGTATCTTGAGGCCTATTTATGTATGATTTTGATCTTTTTGCATCCCCCCCCCCCCCCCCCCCCATATCACAACTATGATAATATTTTTGATATTTGATTCTTTACTGATGGTCTAAGCTTTCTAAAAGCCACTGACAGGATGTTAAAAATGACAAATTGCAAACATAAGCATATGGGGTAAAGTTTTAGACTATTACAAGGTCAGTGCTTACAAAAACCCCTAATCAGAGGATGAAAATTACAAATTTCTGTAACAAATGAGAATATTTTGACTTTAACCACACATTTTAATATTTGAAATATATGATGCAGCTATTCCTGTTTATTATGTACTTCTGTCTCATGCTCTAAATCATTACATTTCTTATGAACATCCTGAATTAGGCCGGCTTACACTAATTCAGACTTTTGATATTTATCATTGTCTATATCTTTTTAGTTGTGATTCATTGAAATCCCCCTTTTTCCTTAAATGTGATTGCTAGACAATCTAAAAAAACAACTTTAGACCTGCTTAAATCAATTCAGGCTCAAAAGGAGCTGTGGCCTATTCCAACAGCTCTGGGCAGGAAACAGACCTGGCCAAAGCAACAGCACTCTGCAGCACTCACTGAACCTTACACTGAAACATACTGTAGCCAATTTACCTAATATAGCTTTTTGATGTTCTCCCATGCTGACATAGGGAGAACATGTAAACTTGACATAAACAGTGGCTAAGCATGGGTTAAAATCCAAGACGGATCTGTGAAACAACAGCACTAACCAAATCCCCAGTAAACTCCTCCAATAAACAACAGCGTATTTCACAAGGAATGGCACAGTTACTAAAGTCACAATACCAACGTATGTTTTGTGTAACATGACTGTGTTGCCCCAGTTCTAACAAAATAACTATACTAGTGGATATATATAAATATATATGCTATCATGTAGTGTGATTATACTGTGATTATTTGTACAGTGTGTTTCCAGGAAACTCACATTTCATAACGGACAGTCCTTGTCTTGCTTTCTACACAACCCACAATAATCCATACATGCATAAAAAATAATTTAACATGACAGTATTTTATTTAATGCAGAACTTCTTTATGCAATGTGGAATAATAAAATAAGACAGCAAGGAACATACCCAGAATTCAACAGATTCTTTTATGTGACATAACCTGTTATAAACTGTAACAGAGATCAGATCCAGCTTTTGTGGGGGCAGCAATTCAATATCACTTCTAAGAAACACTGCAAACTGTTATAATCAAGTATAGCGTGGATATTATAAAAAGATATAAAATAATAAATCCTCTAGCTGTTACACTGATGGTATGGTTTTCAACGATGCAGACAATATTTTGAGAAGCACATTTAGTGATGAAGGAGGAAGGCGATATCCACCCTGGCCAATCAACCCTACTAACTCTGTATATTGGGGGGTGGGTGGGAGGAAGTTCAGACAATTAATGAATTAAAGATGAGCATTTCTATTTACAGTATACTGAACACATCAGTAAATGAAATTGAATGTTATAGTATTTGACTGTATATGTATTAGTAAATTAGGCTCATATATGCAAATCCATGTTACATGTAACAGCTGCTATGCATCTTTTTTTTAGGAATGCAACCCTTAAGTAAATTTGAGGCCAAACTGTACATTCATAACATTGCTATTTTATACTTACCTCATCTTGGAAATTTTCTCTGTGTTTTCATAATAGAATAAGAAATTAATCTCATGAACACCTTCTTTATCAGGACCCCTTAGCCATAAGGGCAACTGAATGGAAGCTCCTGGTATTAATACTGAGTCAGGTAAAGGAATGTCAATAACTCCATGTGGCAAGTTCTCAGAACCTATTCCAAAGTCTTGTGGTGACACAAGAGAAGTCAGTGCCTTACACGCCGATGAAGTGTCTGTGACAACAGTTTTGTATGCACTGCAGTTTTCTGATGCAGTGGGACTTAGTGGTGTCAGTGCTGCTGTATTGCTTCCAAATGTGAAAAACTCTGGATGAGTTGATACAACCTTCAGTCCAGTAAGAGGAACCTTGCTTACATTTACAAACTCTACATAGGCTTTCCTTATCTCGCCACACAACAGTCCAGTTGGGAAATTAATAAAGAATACCTGCAGACCAAACAAAATATATTAAATATAATTTATGTAAATATAGTTCACAATTATTAAAGTTATAGCTAATAAAACATCCAAATACAACAAAAAAGTTTTTTATTTTTCAAAAAGCAATAGAAATGTGCATTTAAATGTCAAATAAAAACTAACTTAAAAGTGCCAAATTTTTATTAGGAAAACAAAAATGCTCTCATCTGCACAAGTTATATAAACATAGAAGAATGACTGAATAAAACACAATTCAGATATTTCTGTCTAACTATAACCATTTCCAAGATTATGACAGGACCAGTAACATTTTATAGGAGCCAGTTAATGTAGACAAGATTAGCAAGTCCAGGATAGTATCATGAAAAACTAGTTTAATCCAGTTTAGAGTTCGAGCCAGAAAACAGCTCAGCAAAACTTATAAACTCCACACAAGCAATGACTAGACATGGAATCCTAATCACCACACCACTGTGCTGTCTCCTGCTCCAAGATTGTAATCCAAAAATATATTGGTTACAGCTCAAACTCACAGCTGTTAATTTCACTTTTGACTAACCAAAAACCTGCATATTTTGCCAAAAAAGATAAACTAAAAAGTAAAAAATAACCTAATATGAGGACTTTCAGCTTATAAGGTTTTAATTTGGAATATAAAAGGGCTAAATGTCTCTCCAATTAAAATTTCAGTTACTCCAGTTTAAGCATAAACACTATTATAAGTATGAAAAAGTACATATCTATGCAAACAATTTTCTTAAAAAATAAGGAGACAAAAAAAAATCTCCTGAACAATTTACTATCTTGTATTAATATATATCAGTGATTATTACCTCCAGCAATGGCATCGGTGGTGTAATAATAGGGTCTAACCGCCGATCGGGTCCATGCTTCACTGATGTCTTCTCTTCCTTAGTGTTATTTAGACGAGGCCCTTGAATTTCCAAATCTTGGCGACCACGAACAGACATACCATTGCTGACCAGACTTGCTAAAAATATAAAGCCAAATACATTTTTGAAAAATGCTAAACAATTTAGTTTTTTCTAGCAAAACAAAGAGGGTTTGTGAACTGATTTAAGCAACAGAAACTCCATTACACGTTTTCCGTTACAGGATGTAAATACTGCATAAAGTTCTACATTTATATGACATAATGCTTGGATGCTAGTAATAAAAATGGAAAAATGGGTGAATACAAATGCAACAGTAGATGTGAAGAACTCTCATCTCTCTCACTCTCTATCTATTTATATATATATATATATATATATATATATATATATAATTGTGAAAGATAGAGGCACTGTCGACCCCTTGAACCCTCAGACCAGACGACAGACACCAGGTAAAAGTCCAATAATTATTTATTTGGACAATAATAATGTGCACAAAGCACCTAAACTCCACAATACTCATATAATAAATCAATAATCAACAACCAATACACAATCCTCCACTCCCAGACGCGTTGCCACCTTTCCACCCAGCTCAGCATCTGGGATTTCCCACAGTCCTTTTATAGTCCTTGACCCGGAAGTGTTTCGCCTCTCTCTGTCCATGTGACCGTGAACACTTCCGGGTCAGATAAAAGCTCCTTTTCTTCAACCCGGAAGTGTGTCATTTGCTCTGTCACCGCGACTAAGACGCACTTCCAGGTTATAGGTGAAACAAAAGTCTCTGGGCCTTCCTACAGCATCCCCTGGAGATTCCCATGGTATCCAGCTGGGCTGTGATGAAAAACTCCACTGTCCATGATGCCCTGCTGGAACTCGGGGCACCTCTATATTGCAGGCAGGGCTCCACCTGGAAGCTTGGGGGTATTGGCCGGGATGAATGGCCGGCCATATTCCACAATATCCTCTTTAATAAAATCCCTGTGTGCGTGTCTTCTGGTGAAGTGCGCATGCGCGGGGCACGGTGCGATGCGCGATATTACTGTCAGAGAAAGTTACAGGCGTTTTACGGAAATACAAACCAGTATTACTGCGAGAGGAAATTAAAGGAACACAATACAGTGACTCATATTACAGCCACATACAAGCCAGTATTACTGTCAGAGGAGATTAAAGGCATATTACCGACGCGCATGCCTGTATTACCACCAGAGAAAATTAAAGGTATATTATGGACGTACAAGCCAGCGGACGCACAAGACAGTATTACTGTCACAGAAAATTAAAGACACACAGTACACGGCGGCAGCCCACGAAGAACGGTCAGCTCAGCAAGTAAACATACTAATGTTTATGCACTACTGTTCTAGCGCCTGTTATTGTAACGGGCTAAATGACTACTGTGTATATGTATATATATATATATATATATATATATATATATATATATATACACTAGTCGATATCGATGAAGTTCGATACTTTTGGATGTATGGATTTGTACCCATTATTGGCTGTAGAATTTCTAATTCGTCCAATCGTTTAACTCTTTTGATTCTATGTTGCATTACTTCTCCATGATCATAAATATAAACCTGACCAAACTGTGGTTTCTTCAAAATTAAACTTGGAGTAGCCTTAATTGTTGGGGGACCACAGATTCTCATAGTGTATGGTCCATTATTGTGTAAATCTACGTTTTGAGCATTGAATGTTGCGATAGCAAACAGATTACTGTAGATCCAGATATTTTGCCTGTAGTGTTTGTGGATTTCACTTTCACCAAACAACAAATCTTTTAATTCTCGCAGATATGCCTCTTCACTGGGAAGAAACATTACTTTTCCCTGATGGCAACAAGAATTAGAACGATCTACAAGTCTCTGACTTAAAGTTTAAATCCGAACAATATCTACATACTTCTGTCATATCATGTATGTCCATATATTTGATCTCTTTTTTCTGTTCTGTTATTTCACCGATTAATAATTTCCATTTGTTAGTGCTAATGCGGTCTTTACTATGTAATGAATTATTATTATTTTCATTTTTTTGAGACTTTCGATTTTTAGTACTTTCATAATCTCTAACCTGCTGTGCATGTGTATCGCACCAACGTTTTTGAACCTCTTTACAACGTTCTATTTTGTCTTCTACTCTTTGTCTTTTAATTCCGACCCCGCTTGGACCTGCTAGGTTTTCAGTTCCACTTGGTCTGGGCTGATTATTACTTTCCTGATTTTCCGAATTTGCACTTAGATACCTATTGTTCTTTTTTGAATTCTTTTCTCTCCAAAGCTTTTGGGCCTCTTTTCGACACACTGCCCTTTTTTCTTCACTTAGTCGTTGACATGTCATCAAGAACGTATAAAAGTATTGTCCAGAGAAGGACTACATTGTTGGAAACAAATAGATTGTATGCCTAAAAATACTGTTCAGAAAAGCTTCTTTAAAGGATGAAATTGAGGACTTTTCATAAATGACTTTAAATGAGGAAAACGTAAAAATTTATAAGAGCTGAGAGCGCAGAAACTGTGTGTTCTCCCGAACAGAGGACACTGGCAGAAACTTGACTTTGTGCTCCTTTCACCAATTGTTTTGTTGATTTGGAAGCATGTTTTGCATCACCATCACTAGAAGATCCAGCAACAACCCAGTTTTTAATTTCTTGGCAGAGGCAGCCAGATTTGAATTAAAAAACTCTTAGTTTAGCATGGAGTCCATGATGCCATGCACTGCAACATAGTTCTCAGGGTCTCTAGAGGAAAAACAGCCTTATAAAATCACAGAAGGTTCTTTTCAGTATAGCCATTCTTGTTTTTACACCAAACCCACCTTTAGTATGTGTTATCAAAAAGATGAATTTTCATCTCATCTGAAATGTGGACATGGTTCCAATGAAAGTCCCTGTAGCATTTAGAAAACTATGTGCTTAAGTTTGTAAGTTAAAGGAAAGGCTTTTTTTTCCTGGCACCATTGTCATGGAGGTGGCATTTGATGGTTGTTATGGAGAAATGAACCCCAATATTATACTTTTTACAGAATTTCTACAACAGTGATTATTTTTTTTTAAACCTCTCTTACCATCTTGCTCACTGTAAATGGGGGCAAAATAAACTTGGGTCCTCTTCCAGGCAAGTTAACAAGGTAACAGTTCCAGTTGATTTGAGCTTTTTAAATTATTGCTCTAACTGTTGATAAGGGAATTTTCAGGCGAGTAGCCATTTTTTATAACCATAATCATAACCATAACCATAATCATTAACCCCATACTCATGAAAGTTTATGCAGTTTTCTCTACTTTGAAATTCTGTGTTCTCTTATCTTTCCCATGTTAATGAATGGATAATGGAATTTGGCCTCAGTTTTATACCTCAGTGAAACAGAAGTCATGTTTTGCTGTTTGACAGCTTCTACACATTCTGATCAACTTAAAAATCAAATTTGAATAAAAAAAATGCTTCAGTTACATTTTGTTCATAAGAATTTCAAGGGGTGCCTAAAATCACGGCACATGTAGTTTTGTTAAAAATAATTATTTCCTGATATGGGATTTTTTTTTTCTCAGTATAAATTTGCTTCAATTGAAGGTTGGATTTCTCTCATTTTTTTCAGTGTGAGATTAAGGTAATTCACCAATAGGTGATTTTTTTTATAAGCCCTTTCACTAATCTTTACCAGTAATTGTGGACACACACACAAACAACTGAAACATATCCATTATATTTCCTGCAAACAGATATGTGAATTACATTATATTACACTACATTTATTTATTTATTGTAGACTAGTATTTCTTGGATGTGAATCCAAAGACAGGTAAACTGGTAACCTGAGACTTGAGAATGCACCGGTGTGTCCAAACTCTAATAATTCACTGGGATCAGTTAATTAATTTGGCCATATGTGACTTGTAGGGTACAGTACATGTACAGGGACAACTACATGAGAGATCGCGCAAGAAAGAGTACTCTTTAACAGCTTCTCTAAATATTCAGAAAACAAAATTTATAAGAAAGACTTGAGGGTATATTAAATGTGCTTTCTTTTTCTGGATTTCCCATGTTGTTATGTTATTATTTACACAGCATATTTCCCAGAAGCGCTAATCTCTCAGTCATTTGTAGTAAGCAGGCAGTAAACATTACAGAGTATAAAGTTGTCTTTGCCTGCTAAAAGTTAGTGCACATAAGCAACTGCTGGATCTTTCGGACAGACAAATAGAAGGAACGATTTTGTTTTTGAATTTTGCATAAAAAGTAACAGAGCAGAGATTCATTGACACAGGGAGTAAAACTTTCCAATACTGGCACAACAAATAAATTAAATTAAAAAAGGGGACAACGTAGAGACACTTGAAATTACAGAAACTACAGAAATTAAGTATAAGCCTTTTAGAAGATTAGCATTAACCATATCATCAAACACTTTGTGCGTTCAAAATTATCCCTTTAATAAGTATTTCATTATAAAAAGGGCACCAGTCCATTACAGCTTGAATACGCACGCATGCACACACCAGATGCACACATTGGGGCCAATCCACCTTACACAAAAAATATATTCCAAAATACTTCAAATTCAGTTCTGATTAATAACATATTCATTTAAAATTATTTTTTTCTCACCTTCCATTTTAACCCCTGATGAAGGGTCCATTCCATCTATAGAATTTACAGATGTGACAGTGCCCAAATTATAAACAACACCAAGTATATGCAAGTCTCCAGTCTGATGAGGATAGAGCTTTAAGCGTGCCTATAAAAAATAAAATAACACCTAAATCATTTGTGAAAATGTAGAAAGTCAATTTTGTCATGAACTAAAAAAATTAAGAAAAAACATATTAAGCACTAAATGGATAGGCATGGAGGATTATTTAAAACATCAAAATGACTTCTGTTTCTGGGCTTTGCACACACCTGTGTATTTGAAGGCCTTCTCCCACTTTTATTATTTAGAATGTAAAATCAAAAACCAGATATTCAATAAAAACACAATGTTGTGCAGGAAACCAGCAGCTCTTCAAGTTCTGTCGCCCATTAATAAATACTTTCTGCTTTCCTTCAAACTGTTAATTTCTAATTTGCCTGTTTTCACATTGGAGAACTTAAAAGTTTCAATTTAAATTCAGCATACCAATACATGAGACATAGTTAATGATATGTGAAGAGATTTCCTTGCAGCTTACATGAAACTCAAATCATTCAGTGCTTCATTGTTCTCCAGACCCCACTCAGGACACCCTTACTGCTAGCATTATTGCTTACAGTAAGCAAATAATGCTGAACTTTCCAAAAAACCTGCATTCCATTCAAATGGTATATCAATATAATATTGTATGTACACAAAAATAAGTCAACTATATGAAATAGAATCACATTTACAAAGTACCAGACGCACATTGGTCTTATGTTCAGAACTGCACAAACGGGACTGTGATTGGGAATGCACAATAAAAAGTGGTCATCTTCATCAAAAGAACAACTAATTAGTACAACTACAGCTGCCAAGTGAAGTTTTCTGTTAACCAAAGGAATCATCATTTTGAAATTTCTCTTGATTAGATGATTCTATTGCTAGGGCTTCACTCAGGGAAAATGCTAGGCCATAATAAGCTAAATATACAATATATATCATTATGTGCACATTCATGTAAAAATAAAATGTACAGATCACACCTACATCCTGATCTCACAGTTAACAAAATAGAACTATTAAACAGTGAACAGAAGTAGTGAAACAACACAAAGAAAGATGTGTGTGTCTGGAACAAAGACATTTTTAAATTATCTGGTAGGGAGCATTTGATGCAGTGCCTTGCAGAGCTGGGTCACCAATTTGTACACAGTACTCAGAGACACAACATTGAGACATTATGGGAAAAAAAAAAGATAGTGAAAAGTGCTAATATTAACAAAGACCTGTTACAAGTCTCAGAGGAGACAGACAAGCATAATTTCTTCCTACTAGTTTATATATTTTAAGATAGCCAATAATTTTAATGAGAAATCTATCTTACTAAACCACAGTTAATATATGCACGGTGGACGCACCGAGGCGCATGCGCACTGCAGCCTTGGCGCCCACCCCAGAGTCAAACGGAGCGGCATCCCAAAACGCGGCAGCGCCCGCCCCAGAGTCAAACGCAGTGACTTCCCAAAACGTGGCAGTTTCCCCAGAGTCAGTAGGTGGCGCCCAAATAACACAACGTAATGCGCTTTGGCACCCATCCCAGAGTCAAACGCAGCGGCTTCCCAAAACGCAGCGGTTTCCCAGAGTCAGTAGGTGGCGCCCAAACTACACAACCTGTGAGCTACACTTGCTCTAATCCACTGTGCCAGTAATATAGATCACATAACGGTCACAGACTCTAACCCAGCGGCTTCCCAGACTCAGTGGCTGGCACACGAACACCACAACCTGTACACTAAACTTGCTGTGCTCCACTCTGCCAGCAGTCGGTGTCAGCAAAGGCAACGGAATCACGTCTCCACAAAACGAAACCACTTTAGTATAGATATGCTTATGTAATTAAATGCCATTCCCCAGACGCACCCACCCTCCATGATATGTCATCCATCCAGATATCGGACAGAACAGAAACTGATTGACATTCTTGGATTTCCGATTCGCTAGCGAATCACGGGCTTACTTGTTGTAAATAACACAAGGAAGATGTGTTTCTCTGTCATATTTTGTGCCTTTATATTGCTCTTGGTTAAATCAAATACTTGCATACATTACACATATCTGCAAATACTGCAAGTACTTAAATATCTACCATAACCCAACACTTTTCTTAATCTACTTTATCCAATAAAACATTTTGCAAAACACTGGGATCAAAACCTTGAAATCCATCCCTGTAACATTAATTAGAAAGCAGGAATTTATCTCACTGCATGTTACCAGTTTATTAGTGAGCACACTAATGCACTCACTCATAATCACTCATATTACACCAATTTACAGTTGTAAATAAACTGTATACTAATATCTTTCTTTTGTGGAAGGAAACAAAAACACATGGTGAAAACTCATGAGGTCATTATGGAACCTTATGCTACATTATGCTAAGTTTACAGATATAATGAACCAGCCAGAAAACTGAACAGGGCCCATGGAGCTATAAGGTATCGACATTAAGTAATGCACCACCTTTCTGTAATATTATTTAACATTTTAAAATAAAAGCTGTGAAATTCCGGTAGGTGACTGGTTTTATATAGTCATATGGACTAGTTTTAAATGTTCTGTTCTATGATGTTTATAGTTGATAAAACAAGTCTAAAATATGTAAAAGATAAATTCACATAAACATACCACTTTCGTTTCTTCACTGTTCATGTAGAACTCTGGTATAACCTCTGTGCCCATGACTTCACTTTTGAATGTACCCTGCAACTCCTCATGAAAAGAACAAATTTTGATGAGATGAGTAGGTTTTGTTAAAATATGCTTTAGCAAAACTATAAAGTTTTTAGAACTAGTAAAATGAAGGATTTAAATGGCAAAGCCAATTGTAACTTGCACAAAAACACACCTTGAAACATGCATTAAGCAAGTAATTACAAACACGCTAAAAAATACCACATAACAAAAAAATCAAAGTGTACAGCATTGTGCTAATGCCAATAGTAAAAAGTTTATAACTATGTACCAAATTGACAATATTCACATTATAGTCAGTGTAAAATGTCCTAAAAGCTCACCTTCAAATGTGCATCCTTTTCATTGCTTATTGGTTCATATTCTTTCCCACTATGAGACAGATTGAAATTTTTTTGGTGAAACTTCCATAGTAATGACAGATCAGTTAAAAGAAGTGGAACCTTTAATGGGTTTTTAAAGATTACTTCAACAATGATTGGCTCTGAGATTAAAAACAAAGAAGAGAAAAAATTAAAATCACAAAATTAGCAAATAAATCTTAAAACTAAAGATCAGATTTCTCCAAAAATTATTCACAAGGATGGGTGCACAGTACTCCAAAATGCAAATAAACTTAAAAGTTGATATATGAAAAACAGATATTTGGCTTTTGCAGGCCATAACCCTGACCAAACATACAAATATTTGTAAATTCTGCTTAAGAAAATGCACTTGTACAAAACATTCCATACTACTGGAAGACTAACAGGTCAAAAAATGGTACACAATAAGGTGTTTTTTGAGGGCAGTGACCCCTCATAACAAACAAACCAAGTTTATCTCAGAGCTTCTAATTTGACTTAAGAGTCAAAAAGACTGCACAATTGTTTCAAGCAAATAGTAGTGCAGTAACATCAAGTCTGCTTTCAGTTTGCACTCTGCTAAAAATGAATACATTATTACATTACAAAATTAAAATTAAAATGGCTGAGAAGAATTTTGCACAGACTTAATCCTTTTTCCATCTAGTGAACCTCACCCTGATCTTTGTCATTTATGTTCCTTTGGTTAATTTAGCACTTTACATGTTCTGGTACTACTCCCATCTATTCCTTTTGGACCCACATGTCACCTATTATACTTTTTGCTTTCTTCAACTGTTTCCCTGATATCTCAAATCTTTCTTCTTTTAGACCTCTCTATGCTTCCCCTTAAACCTTCCCAACATACAGTAAATTATTCTTTCTTGGTACTCTGGCAGCCAAATGAACTCTTGCTTCTCGACTGAAGGGAACCAAGCACATTACTGTGGACAATGCCAGTGTTCCTTCTACAATTTAATACATCTTGAATTACCTGTAGCACAGATTAATGGCGCCTCCAGCAATTTAGCTGAAACATGGACTACTATTGCTCACTTGTTTAACCCTAGTTTGCTATAATGTCTTGAAGTTAGTTTTTTGGGTAACTCTGGTAACTACTGCTTTTGTCTTTTTTCTTTAGTTTTGTTTTTTAATCTTTGGTGTTGTGGCTTGACCATGATCTTTAACTCTTCATTCTTCATATCTTGTGACTGGATTTTCCCAAAATATTTACCCTCAGGCTCAGACTGGAACATGATGGGAAGGGTTGGTCTGTGTTTTTTTCTATCTTATGGTTCTTTGTTATTTATGTCTCCTGTTACAATGTTTTTGGTTTCATAAAAATTTGATTACAAAAAAACTGCTAAAAAAAGAACTAGTATACACTGTAAAACACCAGGCATTTTCTAATAATGCAACATTCTGCATGAAGTCAGGCAAAGAATATGAGGATCAATCATAAATTGTACTTATTAGTTAAGAAGGAAAAAAAATTGACCTTTCAATCTGAACAATACTTATACTGAACAAATACAGAGAAACAAACCATTTACAGGAATGTTAAATATAAAACAATTTATAAAATCAAAGCAATAGTGTACAAATAACATCATGATCACACAAAATAGGATGTAGTAATTTAAATTACATTCAGTCCACTCCTAAAATCAAATTCCAAAACTGAACTCATAATACATTAATTTGATTTTGTGAGTACAACAGGATTCCATAATTGTAATTTTAATGACAGTATTTCCATATAAAGACTTGGGACTAACATTTGAGCATAAAAAGAAATTTGACTGTGAATATATATAAGACAGGATTCAGTTACAATCTAAAGTTCCTTATAATGTTTTGAGATAGTTAATTTTGAGTAAATCACTAAAAAGTACTGCATGATTATCTTGTTTTAAGTTATTTTGCAAGTTTATACCAATAATACTTTTGACTGTTTCAGAACTAGCCAGAGTTGTGCACATGCTATGATTATTAGGTCAAATTTACAGTACAAATTTGTCTCCAACTCAAAAACCCCCTTTCATTAGTGGAATTGGGAATGGAATGCAAGCTTCCGAAAAAGGTGCAATAAATCAGATTTGTTTCAGGGGATACGAGAGTCTCCACAAAATGACTACAAAACACAGAGAGGAAAATATTCACCATTTGTGCCCAAGCACATTAGGTCATAGGACCATTATTAAAGTTTGTGATTTAGATCCAATTCTATTGTCTGAAAAATAAGGCTGTGAACAGGTGAAAACTCTCAACAGGCTAAAAACAAAGGAGTCTGTTAGACAGAACAAGAACTAAATGGACATAGAATATTTACAGTAGAAAGCATCAAGGCAGATTTGGAGTAAAACATTTCATGCACTTCCTCCATAATGCATGGAAGAAAAGAGTACTTTATTCATGGCAATAGGAGTCGGTAGACTCTCTCCCTCTCATTTTTTTTATTTTTAAAATGGACCACCTTTCTCTGTTGTTAGTTTTTTTTACAATTATTTAGGAGAATTTACACCCTGTTGCCTTGCTTAATGAGTCTGGAAAAGACATAGAACTGTAATGATCAATGTTCTTGTAGGAGTTACTAGCAAACTGCAGAGTCTCAAGGCCAATAGTATATGCCATTTGGAATATATTTTTGCAAAGCAGCAGACATCTACAGACAGACAGACAGACAGACAGACAGACAGACAGACAGACAGACAGACAGACAGACAGACAGACAGATAGTACAACTGAGTTAATTTAATTTTAACAGGATTAGTTTCCTCATTCCTGCCATATTCAAGGACAACAATCAAAGGGTCTATAAGCCTTGGGTAAAAAGTGGATTCTATATAAACGTGGTAGGCGCACCACATGTAGTATCCTAAATAACCTGTTTAAAATTGATACTTGACTATAATCTAAGATTGACTTCCTGATTAGAGAAGCAGGATTAAAAACATTGGATATCTGTTGATAAAACATATGATAAAATATATATGATATGTGATAAAATATAATATATGATAAAACATTGGATATCTGTTGTAGAGTAAAATAAGACAGACAAGAACAGAAAAAGAAACTGGTAGTGACAAAAAATGCAGGCATACTATACCTAAATCAAAATAACTATACCTTGTAATCTAATCTGAAGACAATTTTTAATCCCGATCTAAAAATTTCTTGATAAATTGTGTAATATTCATTTATACTGGTTGCCATTTCTGGGTGTCTTTCAGTCCTTGTGCTCATAGTGCTAGCAGGACATGATCAAATACCTTGCAAATATGAACAGGATTTGCAGAGTTTGTGAGAGCTGTGTTATTTATTATTCATTTTTGCAGTGCACAATGTATGCAAGGTTAGTTTTTAAGACCCAATTAATCTGTCACTGAAGTTCAATAACAGAAACTCTACTTCTAAGTAAAAATCCCGTCAGAGCATGAATGTAATAATTACATACTAAAAACATATTGCTTCGCATATTTTATTTAGCGGAACAAAAGCAAAATTCCAACAGTTTCCCACTCACCTTCAACAACTGCCAAAGGGAATCTCTGGTTGTCTGTTTGACTGTTTAGGCAGTACTGTGCAGGCTGGAAATTGAGTGGAATTACTCCTTTATTAACAACAGCTACAACCTTTTCTTCAAGGTCTTTCCACTGTTGTGACAATTCACGATCAAATTCCTGGTCCAAGCTAACGTGTGTTGCTGCCTGTTTTTCCCCTTAAAAACAAATTAACATTTTTGTTTTCTTTTTTTGATAACATACAGCAACTAATCTTATAACAAGTTAAAAATAATAAACGGAACAGCTGTATCATCTTTTAAAACACTGTATTGCAAAAATATAAAAGCAGCAAGCAAAACTTCAGTTGTGTAGAATTTAGTAAAAAATAATAAAAGATACTGGAAAAATGAACAGTAACAAACAGACGTTAAATAAATAACTAAATTAGGGTTCTTTTTGATGCATAAATAAATAAGGCCAGAAAGCGTGCAAGTCTTATCCAAGGACCACAATTGTTTGGACATGCAGCAAGAGCTCTGTAACACAAGAATCAAAGAGAAACCCTATGGGCCACAACGAATAACTCTGTATGAAGGACTTATCAGCAACTTGGTCCTCAGGCTTGAGGGATGTAAAGCCACAACATTTTAGCTAGCAAATAAGATGGAACAATGTGTGAGACAGGGAAACTTTCTGCCTCATAGTTAGGGATGTCAAAACAACCAACACTTCAGTACAAATTCAATTAGAAAGTACCAGCTTTTTTACAGTACCACTAGTACATAGAGAGTTTCTTCTGCACTCATGCATGACTGCAGATAGATAAATTACTCAAGAAAGCACGATAATATATGATAAAAACATTAGTACAAACTTCATATAAAATGACTCACATTGTTGATGCTACCCACATCAACATATGTCGAAAAGAAGAACAGCAGAGGTCATGCCTGGAAGTGGCTTGTTCAACACATTAAAAAATATGGTCACATCCAGGGCTGGCAATAAGGCAAATGCCTCAGGCATTGCTCTGGTCAGGGAGACATTTTCAAGTATTGTTTTTTTTGTTAACAATACAAAACAATAACACAAAAAAGTTAAGTGTGAACGTAAAGAATTACATATACATCCAGTAAACGTTTTGAGAAATTAAATTTTATTTAAAAGTTTCAAATTACACATTTAACAACACCTTGCCACATGTCAGTATGTGGTACTGGTATTTATTTACTTGATTTATACACACACTGACATTAGATTCAGCCCAACAAAGCTCTCCATTCCTATCCACTTATTTCTTCCAAAAAAACATCAAGTCGAGTTCTGAAAGTCTCTAACGTCTTATTGTCTACCACACTACTTGGTAGCTTATTCCAAGTGTCTATCGTTCTTTGTGTAAAGAAAAACTTCCTAATGTTTGTGCGAAATTTACCTTTAACAAGTTACTAGCTGTGTCCCCATGTTCTTGATGAACTCATTTTAAAATAACAGTCTCGATCCACTGTACTAATTCCCTTCATAATTTTTAACACTTCAATCATGTCACCTCTTCATCTTCTTTTTCTTAAACTGTACAGGTTCATCTCTTTTAATCTTTCCTCATAATTCAACCCCTGTAGCCATGAATCAGCCTAGTCGCTCTTCTCTGGACCTTTTCTAGCGCTGCTATGTCCTTTTTGTAGCCTGGAGACCAAAACTGAACACAGTACTCAAGATAAGGCCTCACCAGTGTGTTATAAAGGTTGAGTCAAACCTCCTGTGACTTGTACTCCACACATCGTGCTATATACCCTAACATTCTGTTAGCCTTCTTAATGGCTTCTGAACACAGTCAGGAAGTCGACAGCTTAGTATCCACTATGACTCCTAAACCCTTCTCACAAGGTGCACTCCCGACTTTCCAACCGCCCATTGTGTATTCAAACCTAACATTTTTACTTCCTATGTGTAATACTTTACATTTACTGACATTAAATTTCATCAGCCACAAATCTGCCCAAGCCTCTATTCTATCTAAGTCCTTCTGTAATTATATAACAGATTCCAAATTATCTGCTAATCCACCTATCTTGGTATCATATGCAAACTTAACCAGCTTGTTACTTATATTCCTACCTAAATCATTTCTATATATTAAAAACAGCAGCTGCCCTAGCACTGACCCCTGTGGAACACCACTCTTATCCATCCATCCATTTTCCAACCCGCTGAATCCGAACACAGGGTCACGGGGGTCTGCTGGAGCCAATCCCAGCCAACACAGGGCACAAGGCAGGAAACAATCCTGGGCAGGGTGCCAACCCACCGCAGGACACACACAAACACACCCACACACCAAGCACACACTAGGGCCAATTTAGAATCGCCAATCCACCTAACCTGCATGTCTTTGGAATGTGGGAGGAAACCGGAGCGCCCGGAGGAAACCCACGCAGACACAGGGAGAACATGCAAACTCCACGTAGGGAGGACCCGGGAATCGAACCCAGGTCCCCAGATCTCCCAACTGCGAGGCAGCAGCGCTACCCACTGCGCCACCACACCACTCTTAACATCGGCCAATTCTGATGAGGTTCCTCGCACCATCACCCTCTACTTCCTGTGTCTGAGCCAATTCTGCATGCATCTAAAAACATCACCCTGAACTCCCACTTCTTTTAATTTGATGCCCAACCTCTCATGTAGCTCCTTATCAAATGCTTTCTGAAAGATAAATAATATCACACGCTCCATTTTGATCGTATTCCGTTTGTTGCCTCCTCATAGAATTCCAGCATGTTAGTAAAACACGACCTCCCTCTTCTGAACCCATGCTGACTGTTCAGAATAACTCCTGTCCTTGCCAGGTGTTGCTCAATCTTATCCTTAATAATTCCTTCCATTAATTCTCCTGTGATGCATGTTAAGCTTACTGGCCTATAGTTGCTTGGATCTGCCCTGTCACCCATTTTATGTAATGGGATAATATTTGCCATTTTCCATCCCTTTGGAATCTCTCCAGTGTGCAGTGACTTCCATAGGTGTGGGAGGTTATGGTAGTCTAGGAGCAATAACTAAAGAAAAGTATTAAAGGTAAAAATTACGCTCTCTCTTTTCTTTTTTCATGTCATGTTTCTGTAAGAAGATCGAGTTACTGTCACATCACATACATGCAAAATATGTTATCTTCCCAGCTTGGGTAGTACACTGGAAAACTGAAGTGTGCTGGTGCGCTGTAGCGGTAAGCAGAAGTGTAGTAGCACGTTGGAGTCTGACCTCCAAGGGGACGCCCCAGTTCTCTGCACTACTGAATGTACTTTACCACCAAATATCCCCCCCCCCCCACCAATCCTTCTTTGAAGTATATGTATATAAGCACTCCTAACATTCCACTCCTGTATGAAATAAAATGTATTTCACACCACATTGTGGGGAGTAAGAAGAAGCCAACAAAATAGGGAGTACTCCTTTTACCAAATGACCCCACTTGCTAACCACATCTTCCTTGGAGGATTGCCTAGCTGCCCTTTTTTCACTACACATCTCATTTTCCAGGCAGCTTGCCACCTCATCTCCTTTTTTATGTGCATGGCAGCTTCCCTTCTTCACTCAGTGGCAGCCCCATTTCTCTGTTCGATTACAGCTACAGCTTGGTCAGTAGGGCTCTTCTGCTTGTGGTGTTCAATTGGCTAAGACAAAACAAAGACATGCTGCCTAAGAATCCCCCATACACTTACTATACAGGGGGCAGGGGTTTGTTTTGGGTTTACCCCTAAATATCGATATATCAAAATGTCCTTTCTTAACAGTTACTCACTGCCCTAGATATACTATCCTGCCAAATTTCAGCAATTTAAGTAATATAAATATTTACCATATTAAATTACCATACACACTTAAGTAATATAACTATTTACCATATTAAAATTACCATATATATTTACCATATTAAATACAAACCTTCAGCTAGTCGCCGATCATGCCCAAAGAATATTCTAGCTTGTGAACTCTGTATACAAGGAAGTGGAAGTTGTGGAAGAGGTCCATCTGGTGACAACTGGTTTACATTCTAGAAAATAATACAAAAATACAAAATTAAAAGTAAAGAATATTGCTTAAAAAATAAATTCTGCTGATTCACATTTAAAAACCTCATTAAAATACAATGATACAGACTATTATTTAAAGAAAACTCAAATAGGTTACATGACATGTGTACAATTTAGTTTACCAGTGTGAAGCTGGTTAATTCAAGCATCTGCTTCTTACTACACTTGCTTTCTTTACACTTAGCTCTCTTACAGAAACTAGCAATGTACCTGCTCAGTAATTTTTTGTTTCTTACATTAATACAGAGTGTATAATCACCCATTTTAGCATTTTTCTATGTATCTTGCTAACTAAATAAATAAACAACAGGGAACGTAGTAGCTAATGATACTGCTTTATTTTAGTGATGCAGCCTGAATTCAAATAGTGTTTGGCTGGGTAGTACTCCATGTACTTCTAAGACTTGTAATGCATGTGTAGCATGTGTGACGCCTCCACACTGAGAGGAACAGGGGAGCAAGCGTGGCCAGTACGTTACCTCACCCGGGACGCTAGATGGCAATCCCCCTGGGTTGCAGCGGTGCCTTGGACTTCCACAGGGCTTCATGGGAGTTGGTGTTTGGTGCAGCCCTGTTGGGATCCGCAGGCTCCACCAGGGGGCACTGCAGCAGGAGCTGCTGAGCCCTTTTGGGCAGTCCAGAAGTGCTGCCAGAAATGAAGTCATCAAGCACCTGGAGCACTTCCGGGTGTACTATAAAAGGAGCCAACAGCCACTACTCCAAAGGCCAGAGTCGGGAGGAGGAGGACGAAGCTTATGGAGGAGGAGTGGAGGAAGAATAAGAGACATAAAAGTATTGTGTGGAGTTGTGTCTGTGGGAACGGGGAAGGCGTTGCCCACAGGCAAAGAAATAGAAATTAAACATTTGTTTTATCAGTGTGCCTCCCGTGTCTGTCTGTGTCGGGTCAGCGCTCATATAGTGACTTTTTGTCACACATGCAATGCTTTCCAAATTTTTCAAGTGTTAATTTTGTTAATTCTGTCCTTAAATGTTTAATGTAAAATATTTCATAGACTATCAAAATATTTTAATGCAATATGGCAGAAATTCACTGACTTTGGATTATGGCTAGAAACTGGGATAGTTTTGTATTGCCAAAGCATACACAAGACTAAAACATCAGTAGATTTTATAAAACTGACTAATGTAGCCTCTAAAATAAAAGCTTTTTTATACATTTATCTTACTTCTTAAATGAGTATCAATGGCCCCATTTCTGTCAACATGTTTTTGGCAGCCACTGTTAAGCTTGCATCTTCATGTGTCATATAATGTACTCATTATACTTGAAAACCTCTAATAAAGAAGCAAAGCTCGCTTATTTATTTCCAAACATTAATATGAAGCCCTGCTTTCTTTGCCTTAAAACAGAAAAATTGCAGCTGTATTATTTTGATGTTTATAAAAAGGTTTCCCCAATGCTGAGCTCTTTGCTGGAAGCCACATCTTTCACGTAGACAGTAATCCTTTCTTCAGTCTCTATTTTGTTGCTGTTATTTATCAGCACCTATCATTAATTGATGAGCTGAGGCTTTTTTACTTTTAGAGTTGTACAATATACAAGTCAGTTCTTTCAAATAAATAATCCACATTACTAACCGAGAATGCTAAACCGGATGGACGCAGGGACATCCGGCAATGGGCCGTGGACGCAAAAGACGTACTGCGCAGGCGCCCCACAAATCCCCCCCCCCCCTGCAAGCAACAGGAACCGGATGGAATGCAATGTAAAATAAGAAATGAGGCATCGCGCACAGAAAAAAGGAGTCAGACCACAGAAAAAAGGAGCTCGAAACCCACTGCACATGAAACGGGACACACACAAAGAGGAGGATTCAACAAGCCCGTAGCACACACAAAAAAAGAAGCCGCGAGCACCACACAAAGCCCATTGGACACGAAACGGGACAGACTACGGACATAGCACACGAAACGTACACAAAAACGACGATTCAGACCCACGACTACAGTAACATAAATAACAAATGACACACAAAGCCCCATTTCTAAATGAACCGTCCGTATTAAACATACGTCATCTCAACACGTTCACACTATGCAGCATAGGTAGATCTCATTACAATGAGGCACTATTAACCGTTCAACCGCAGAAAAGGCTCCATATTAACAGTGAGTGCGATCCTCCTTATTACTTATCCATATTTCTCACGCTCAAGAACAAACAAGTCATGAATTCACGATCACGGGTACAAAACGATACCGCTCGGATAACGGGACCAAACACAATTCACACTATGCAGCATAGGTGGATCTCATTACAATGACGCACTATTAACCGTTCAACCGCAGAAAAGGCTCCATATTAACAGTGAGTGCGATCCTCCTCATTACTTATCCATATTTCTAGAAGAAAAAATGTCTCGGCTCCAAGAACGCAAAGCTCAACTAACACAGTTACAGAAACAAACCCAAATGGACAGACACACTGAACGTAGACGCATGCAGCGCACGTCTCACGGTGCTGCATCGACACAGGCACGGCTTCAAAACGAAACACCTCCCGTCTCAGACATACAGAAACGGCAGCGAGGGGACAAAATAAATAAACGCAGACGTCTACACCGCGCTTCTGAAATGCCGGAAAACAAGCAGGCAAGGCTCCAAAAAGAGAAAGCTCAACTGACCGACATACAAAAACGGGCAAGGCTCAATACAAACAATGCACGCTGTAAACTACAACGGGCTTCTCACACAGCACAGGCAAATCGATTACAGCTCCAAAACAACACGTCCCAAATACTGGACATACAACGATGCGCCTCTCAAACGGCACAAGCAAAACATACACGACACGGACATCAACAACAGACACCTGCTAAACGCTTGCGTTAGCTGACAACGCGTTCAATAATGAGTCCACTATTCAGGAAAATTCATTGGGATTAATGAATGTCATTTGCAATCATTGTCTTTCACTTAACTTCCCTGAAGAAACAACTAGCAATACAAGTAATGAATTTACACGTTGTTCTCAAATGGGTCAAATTGGACTGCCTCCTTTACATTCATATCCTACATATCCACAGAACCTTCTAACTAACGATGTACCTGAAAGTAAAAACTTTATGAACTGCATTAGATCCTACAAATCGCTATCCACTATGAACATAAACAGTAGCACTGCACGTGACATCCATCTTGCAAAACTGTTAATTATTGATGAATGTACAATGTAATCCAGTCACTTACTCAACACCATTCATAAACTTCTACAAACGTTGATGAATAATAATATTCCCTTTGGAGGAAAGGTTCTTTTATTAGGAGGAGATTTTAGACAGTGCTTAGCTATTGTTCCACATGCCATGCGCTCAGCTATTGTTCAGTGCACCTTAAAATACGCAGACAATTGGCATTGCTTTCAAAAGATACAGTTAGTACAAAACATGCGATGTCCAGATCCAGATCATAACAATTGGTTATTACAACTGGGAGATGGTACACTCACCAATACAGATAGACTTCACCCAGATATTATTACAATTCCTCAAGCCTTTATCTGCGACGACTTAGTTACAGAGAAGCAATCTCATTAGACCAAATGCCCCTTTTAACACAACGCACTATATTATGTCCAAAAAATATTGATGTGGAAAACATAAATACCCAAGTCATTGCATTACTTCCTGGAGAGACACAACTCCGTGTACAAAGAAATTTTCCAATAAACCTTTACACTATGCCACACACTTTATTGTTTGCTTTCTATTTGCATCATCTACACCTTCACACTATTCTATATCTCATTCATACATCACGCTCTTTGTCATTTCCCAACACCAGGGGTTGGCGAGCGAAGCGAGCAGGGGGCGGAGCCCCCTAGTAAATCTCTACTTGGTTTCAACTAATTAAAATGCATTTTACAAAAACTACTTCAATCTAAAGATGTTTCAACTGTACATTTTCCACTAAATAATACTTTTAAATTCTGCCTTCTTTGAACCCAAGAAAGTACCATATAAATGTCCACATCCAAAAAGTTCATTTAAAATTAGTACTATTTTTTCTAAATCTTTGCCCTTGACTGTTGTCATTGCAAATACTGGAAGAACTGGAAATGGATGTTGCTTCATTTCAAATGGTAATGGGATTTCTGATGTTGGCAACATAACAATTTTGGTTATTAATTAGTAATTGTCCTTTGTAAACTCCTATAGCAGTTACATGCTGTACAGTATGACTAATCAATTGTTTTACAATGAAGTGGGTACCATAGAATAAATATTTCCTTAACATTTGGGTTAGAAATTCAGCTGAGAACTTTGATTCCTTCCTAGTAAAACAAATAACTTTCTCCCTATTGAAATATACTATTTCTTGTTGACATTCAACTAAGCTTACATGTAGCCTCATTAGCGTTATGTTCACCCCGAGGAAAACAAACCAAAAATGTTAATTTTTTTTAAACTAGTCTCTAATTTGTCTAGCATGCAGATGTTTGGGGTGTGGCAAAAATAGGCAAACAAAACAATGGACTTGCTGGATAGAAGAACTACACAAGTTCCTGTTGCAATAAGACAGCAGTGTTAACCACTGTCCCCAAATGTCACCCAAATGTTTATATTTCTGATTAAAGAAATATATAGAACTATAAGGATGTTATAGTGAACCTAGTGATCAAGAGAATTTTAATAACATGTAATTACAATGAAGCAGTAAAATTAAAAAAAAAAAATCTATAATTGCTATCATTTGTAATTTTTGTTGCCTTGTTTGCATTGGAATTGCAGGCTTCTATTTCACTTAATTAATACAACAGTATAACTCAATGGCTTTATTAATAAATAAGACAGACACTTAGTAGGTATTTCACTTACCTTGTACACATAAAGGTATTCTCTCAAAAAAGCTCCTTGCTGGGCAGCTGTTTGTTTGCTGTCATTAATTAATATATGCCTAAAGGCTGAAACTGCATTGTCCAGTTGCCTTAGTGTAAATGACTGACGCCCGATGGTAAAATTGATATGATCTTCTGCAAGTGTCCAACCTTTTCCTTTATATACTTGCATTGCTTGGCAGTAGCAGCGTAAGGCATGTCTTTTCTAGCAAGAAATAAAGAAAAAAAAGACATTGGACCTAGATAAGTTTTTAAATTTAAGTGTTACTTCAGGTAAAAATCCAAAAATTCTGACTCCATTTTAAAGAAAAATAATATTTTATAACTTACTCAAACCTAAGGCTAATTCTAATTACAAGACACTTGACAATCAGGAAGTGATAGGATGAATTCTTGCTACAGCACATTACTGACATGTTTTCATAATGAAACATCAGTAATTTGAAAATATCATATGTTTTTCCAACCTCCCTGGAAATGTGCGGGATACTGGAACCTGGCTCTAGGGCCACAGGACACCATGTCTGCAGAGGGAGGAACCAGATCTTGTGTGGAAGGATAAAGAATACCAACTAAATACATTTGGTCAATCTGTTCACAAATCACTGGCTGTGGAACCAGACTTCACAGTCAAGGCTGGTCTCCTTCTCATACCGTAAATGGGTGTCATACAGTTGACAGTTTGTCCCTATTGATGTATGGGTTGATTCAATTAAATTTTAAGTCGCAGAACGGAACTCAAACTCATTTACTAAACAACTATGTCCTCCCATTTTTGTTGTGGATTTAATTCTTACAAAGGTATCATCAACTGACTGTACTCTCCTCTTCATAGATTTCAATGTTCACTTAAGATATGATAGAAGTCAACCTAAAACGGTAAATTTTCAGACTTTTGTTCTAATCACTGATTGTTCATAATAAACACCATGTTGCTCATAAATCTAGTTTGGTTTAAATTAATGATTAACTTTGCAATTAAGTCATCTGATCTGTAGCTTTATATTGTATACACTTGAGTAATGACAGATGGTGAATGGTGAACTCATTATTCCCCTAATAAACCCATTGATAGGCAGTAGTATTAAGGGAAGCTGTCAAGCTTTCAGAAAGCTATGATGAGGTTAACTATTGGACAATTTAGAAAAAGATATTATGAAATAAGTTTTGTTTGTATATGTGACACTAAGCCAATTCTAAGGATGCCACCTTGGGACCATGGGTGAATCTCGTCTCTTCTACCGTTTAAAGTTTTTATGGAAAGGTTATTAAACTAAACTCAAGGCTTAGGCAGTCTCTACAATTAGAATCTAAGGTTTTCCATCTCTCCTGTTTATGAATGATGATGATGTTACTTTTTACTTTAACAGACAATGATCTCCAGCACACACTGTAATATTCTGCAGTTGGGTGTCAGGTGCCTAGGAGGAAAAATAACAACTCCAAACCTAAAGTCATGGTTCTTTCCATTAAAACACATGGAATAAGAGTATAAAAGAAAAGTAAGTTAATATATAAATCTGCATTGACACCATATATAGATGCAAGCGTAAAATAAAAGAAAATAGCTACATAAAATAATGTACCTGAAAAGACAACAGATTTCTTTCTAATAGAAAACTAAAAAAGATATTAACCGAGTTCAAAAAGTCTCCTTCAGTGAAATGCAGTGAGAGTCTGCCTGACACAACTTCCTCAGTGAGCTGTGATCACCTAACTTTCCATAAGTCTTCCACTCAATGGCCATGATTACATAAAAGCTTTTATCACTCAAATAACTAAACAAAATAAAAGGATCACTGAGGATTAAACCTGGGTCAATATACTTTAACACAGAGTGGGAGTGACTGGTCAGTCAAATATAGGCAAATCTACTTTCTAAGAATGTACCATGAGTACCTGCTTTACCAGTTATTTGTTTAACCAGTTTGGTAGCCAAATTTAAAAAAAAAAATGTGGAAACCTTCAATTCACTAATTGGTGAAGTATGTGACTAACCATTAATTTTAGGTCCAGCTCTTTAATGCACTAAAGAATAATGGAAATGCTTAAGATGCAATTGTAACAACAAAGGGAAAACCATATTTATCTACTTATCAATCCATATTCCTAACCCGCTTATCCAGACTGGGGTCACAGGGCAGCTGGGACCTATCACAGCAACCATACACAAAAAGTGAAAATGCAAATAAAAAGTTAAAATTATTAATGTTGCCTCCCAGCTCTTTTGAGTTTGAACTTTCTCCTTTTTTCTATGCCAGTATTCTACAGGTATTCTTATTTCATGTCAAATCTCAAAGATATGTGTACTAGGTTAACTCACATCCCCAAATTGGCCTAGCGTGGTGTAAGTAAATATTAGTGAATTCATGATTGTTGTCTGTGGTGGACTGGTGATTGCGGTCTTTTACCTTCTAGGTGTAGCGGCTCTGGTTCCCCAAAAACATGTATCAAACAAACTGAAAAAAACTGATAAAAAGACCTCACATCAAAAAGGACTGTTTTACTTTTTGTAACTAAAGTAAATAAAAAATAAGATAATTTCATATTCAATTCCTGCATTCTAGTACAAGTCAAATTATAACTAGAAAATCTGAACCTAACCTATCTGTACTTCTGGTTCAGATTGCCCCCTCTCACTCATTTGACATACTTTTTCAAAAAAAAATGAAATCTGATTATCTAATAAACTTACCTGCCCAGCTTTACTAAACCTGTGTCCAGCCAGGATCATGTGAAATGCAAACTTGCGAACCATTGGACTTCTCATATTGATGAAACAATGGGCAGCTTGTTCCAGTAAAAGGGCACTTCGTAGGTCTGAATCCTTAATTGCAAAAATGAGTAGTATTTATAAAGTGAACAAATACTCAAATGAAGAAAAACACAATAAAACAGACACTTAGAACTTCTTAAAAATGTTAACACTCTCATACTAGTAGGAAGAGTATGTAGAAGTATATAAACAAAATGACACTAAAACAATGACTGTAAAATAACTTACTATTAACTGAAAAGTACTGTAGCTGTACAAATAAAAAAGGATAACTGCATACATACTGTATAGCACAGTACAGGAGAAAATAAACAGCACAATGAAAGGACTGGAAAGCATTAAAGTAGTTAGGAAACTGTTTAAAAACAGTGAGAACAGTGCAGGCCTTCTGCTGCACTGAGCTTCTGTAGCCAACCACAACTGCATTTCTGGTCCTCTTTCTTGCCCATTTCCTTGTGATTCTCCAGATGAATTCTGACAGCTTATTTTGAAACTCCTGTCTGTTGCAAAATTTCTGCTTGGAGTGACTCTGATCATGTATCACTTTGTGTTTTGCTGCTATTCTCACTCTTGGTTAAACAGGCACATCTAGCACACACGATTTACTTTTGTGGTTCTTGTCTCAGTTTTATTACTTTTCTGTTTCAGTTAATTAGACTGTTTCCATCATTTTATTATGTTATTAGTCAATAGCACCTGTCTGCTATCTTTGTTTAATCATGCAGTATATACCTGCAAAGTAATCACATTTCTATCTGAAGAGTGGTCTGTTACGCAATATGTTACCTTTTTCAATTACAGTAATCCCTCGCTACTTCGCGGTTCACTTTTCGCGGATTCACGACTTCGCGGATTTTTAAATACAAGTGATTGCCCGCCTATCGCGGAAGTTATGTTCCAGACCCATCAGCAACAGGAGAAAATCCGTGATATAGAAAGACCATATAAATAAACATTTTTTTAGTTTAAGCCTTAAAATACCCATCCCACATGCTTTAAACACATGTAAACTTATAAAACACACTTTGTTAACACATATGATATGTGGATGTCGGGCTAAGGATATGAGTAACATCTCACTATTATAAAACATTTTAACTTCACGCAAGACAAGACAGTGAGACAGGAAAATTGGTGATGTACACCTAAAAGCCTGATTGTACAGGCTTTTAAATTATTGACACGCAGAGCGACAAGCAGCACAAAGCCAGCACAAAGTCCACTTCTCCTTAGCGTTCATTCAGCTCCCCACCCCCTTGACAATGCGAAGTGGCAGGAGCCTATTGCGCTTCCGGGAAGGGGGGGGGGGGGGGGTTGAGCGAAGGTGCGTTCAGCTCTCACACACCCACACACACACACACACACTCCTCGAGCAGAGCGACAAGCAGGCATTTTGGCAGAAGCAGCACAAAGTCCATTTCTGCTCAGCGTCAGTTCAGCTGCCCCCCTTCACAAAGCGAGTGCAGACACATTGACGTCTGATCGCTGCGTGCAGGCAGTGTGCAGTGTTGGTCTGAGGTGTTTAAGAATGTAGAAAGTGTTTAAGAGCATAGGAAGTGTTTATAAGAGTGTGGGAAAGGTTAACAAGAGAGTGAGAAAGGTTTATAAGAGTGTGGGAAGGGTTTATAAAGCCTTAAAATATGTATAAATAATAAAATAAATATAGGTCGCTACTTCGCGGATTTCACCTATCGCGGGGGGGCTCTGGAACGTAACCCCCGCGATAGGTGAGGGATTACTGTACACACAAACAAAGTTCCCCTAATATTAAACTTTTAGAAGATTAATATTTGGAGATCTGAAATATGTTCCTTTCTATTGACACACCTATGCAAAGACAAAAAACAAACATCAAAACTATATAAAAAATGCAGGGTACCGAAGACTTTTGCATAGTTAAGAGCTCATTTTTATATTCAGTTTGTTGTCACAAACTTAAACCTAAAATAGCTTTTGTGTATCATAGTGCAAATGAAAGGTGAGACAAAAAAATTACAAATCCTCTTATTTTAACACTAAAATTGACTTTTCATATTATTTATTTGTATAAAATAAAAAAAAGGCTGCTATTGTAAAATTAAAATTAACTGCAATGTGCCTTACATTAACATGATACCAAGTGATGGAATTTAACAGCTCAGAGTAATTTAGAAAGGGATGAAAAATAAATATTTTATATTAGCTTTTGTTTTACCTCACCAGTCATCCGAATCAAAAGTGTAGCAGCTTCAGAATATTTGGACTGGCTTTTTAGAATTTCTGCACTCAGCAAAGCACACCTTTCTGCTAGCACCATATTCCTGGAAGAAAACAATCAAAATTAAATACACAAAAGGAAAGATAAATCTAAATTAACATAATTCACTTTTAAGGCCTCAAATCACAATGGGTTAATAACAATTTAATTTAATAATTATTTTAAATTTAACAACATTAATAATCTTTATCTTTATTTTATATGTCAAAAATAACAGTACACCCCACCAATGCACAACTTAAGAAGTAGATGAAGTAAATTAAAATATTAACTATTAAAATACACAAAGAAATTACAACAAATAAAACTCAAAACAGCACATATACAGTAAATAAAACAAAAAATGTAGCACTGGCTGATACCTGCAGAAGCTATGAAGTACTATCATCACCAGCACAAATTAAGGCAAAATTTCCTTTGTAAATAATGTGTGGATATTGTGATCACATGCAGAGCAGTTACACACAGTTCTATTTTTTTTATCTTGGTTTATATTTGTTTCATCGGGTGGCAGGAAAAGGCCCTGCTGATGGGCATGTACTGTAATACCACTGCTGCCATTTAATGAACTGTTGAGCTCCTCTTAACTAGAAAGATCTCTTGCAAGTGGAAATTACTTCTTAAGATACCTCTTCTTAAAAAGAATATCAGGATAATGAACTTTGGGCTTTAACCATGACATTAAGTTGTCCTTTATGTTAAGACAAAAGATATTTAAATCTACTGTACCAATCAATGCCTTTTCACTGACCACTATTGTACCTAACATCTTTATATATACTTGCCACTTACTATAACCAGGTCCTGCCTTGCACTGCTGCATGTGTATAGATCTATCAGCAATAACTTGCAGTTATACAGTCAACTAGAATGGGAGGAAATTACATGCACATTCCATGGGCCAATAAGGTTATAAAATGTACTTGTGCTCCATCAGAAAATTCATTCATCACTAGTGCCACTACAGTTACAAGCTATTATTTTTCCTCAACGTCACAAGACATTCTACAAAGCTTGTAGTGAACAATTCAAAACAATATGACATGAGCACAAGACAACTAAAACATAAGAACTGTAAAAATAAAAATATTAGGTCTAGCACAAAAAGAAATATCAACAGCAGTAAATTGAAAGAAAATGAAACAATACACAGTAGGAACAATTATCTAAAGGTAATATCTTATAATTTAAAAGTGTACTATGTTCACTATTTACTTTTCATCTTAATTCAAAATACTTCCCTAATTATGAAAACTACAGGTTGAATCCTTTGCTGCTTCCTGTTAGCACTAACAGTAGACGTTTTTCAACAAACCTGCATTCATCTCTGTAGGTCTGAATCGCAGTGTCCATATAATGAGCTGGGTACGGTCGAGGAGCTCCAAATTGCAAAAAGGCTGATACGGCTGCCATTTCCTAAAGGGAAGAGTCAAATAACACTCATGGTTTTATAACAATTTTATCTCTAAAACAGGCTAAAGTGGAAAATTAACCAAAGGGAAAACTGAACAATCCACACTGCTGCCATAGAGAATAGACTAAGCTAAAGGGTATTGTAAGTTGCATTTGTAATTAGCCTTGTTATGCACTTGAAAGCCATTTTATGTTAAGGACGAACTCTTAGTATAAGATATATAAACACTGGTGGGATAGCAGATATTGAGGAGGTAGTAAAACTGATTCCAAAAGACTTGGTCAATCTTCAGAACTGGATAAAAATCTGCAAAATTAAGTTCAGTATAGAAAAGTGGAAAAGTACTACACATTGCAAAAAGGAATGTCAATTATAAATACAAGATGACAGACAATGTCCTACAGGAAGAAACCACTGAAAGGGATTTAAGGATTTGTGTTGACAACGATCTCATTGTCTAAGCAATATGAAGAAATTATAAAAATAAAAAAAAATAAAAAATACATAAAATGCTAAGTTATATTGTAAAAACTTGAATATAAATCAATGAACATTATGCTTAGACTATATAATGCATTAGTGAAACAGCATCTGGAGTATTGTGCACAGTTCTGGTCAACACTATTGATGAGCAAACCCCGCAGAACTGTCTTTGCTGTGAGTTTTGTTAAAATAAAAGAAATGTTTGGGAATTTCACTGAACTCTGTGAAATGCACTGAAGTCAATAAAGAAGGAGGGGCTGAAATAGTTTTGAGTAGATTATAATGGTGCAGTGGTCTTCTACGTGTCAATGAGGGCTAGGAAAGCATCTGATGACTATACAGGACAGATCGATTAAGTGGCCAAAAATGTGATATGAGCTGTGAGGCAGCAGTTCTAATCACTGCATCACCATGCCTCAAACAACAAAAGATGCAGATGGAATGATAACTATAAACAAAATACAACAAATGGCCAAAAACTAGTAAATCATTCTGCTCACAATCCTAAAGCACACATTCGAAGCAGAGTAGGACTGGTTTCTTCCATTGTTTGAACTTGCAGCTCTAGGCACATCTGGAATATCTTTTTTGTTTCTGCTCTATCTGTACAGATATTTTGCACTTTTTTCTTCCATCAAGAAGACATAAACATCTTGTAAAAAGTAATACCCCTTTTGTTTATTATTACAGAAGGTCTTATTTTGAAGTGAGGAGGGGGAGGTCTCCCTTAAGGCTTGCTTTGACTGGTACCTGGGCATGGGCTATTTATATATGCGTAATTAGCCATGTGGTGCTGTGCATGCAACTGAACGATCTCTTGTTACATATCCAGTGGCACTGGTTGTAATATTCTCATTATGGTTAGCCAACGTAATCCTCTAATGAAAGGTTTTTTTTTTTTTTAAATGCATACAGGGTTTCAAATTAGCTGGATCTAATCCTGATATCACACATGCGCAAAGCAGATTGGGCAGCATAAATTCAGCGCATGGTTTTTATTGATGTCACACAGGCCTTGCAAAGCCATCATGGGGTGCTGGGAAAAAATGCTCATTTAAGTCAGCTGCAGGGCAATTTCCAGTAAATGGCATATACCACTACAGAGAATAATGAAGAATCTGCAAATACACTTGCAGCTCTAGGCACATCTGGAATATCTTTTTTGTTTCTGCTCTATCTGTACAGATATTTTGCACTTTTTTCTTCCATCAAGAAGACAAACATCTTGTAAAAAGTAATACACCTTTTGTTTATTATTACAGAAGGTCTTATTCAGCGCATGGTTTTTATTGATGTCACACAGGCCTTGCAAAGCAAGCCATCATGGGGTGCTGGGAAAAAATGCTCATTTAAATCAGCTGCAGGGCAATTTCCAGCAAATGGCATATAGCACTACAGAGAATAATGAAGAACCTGCAAATACAGCCTGAAAATGGAGTCTGTTTTAATTTTCTTAATAGTTATATTTTGCAAAACCATATCAGAAAAAATATTGTGAACAGCTCCATACTGGCAGCATTCGTGCAAGTTGCATGAAGAGTTAGTCTGGTAGATCTGACCAGTGTTAGATCGGTACTAAACGTTTTACTTTAGTATCAATACCAGTTTCGTACCTCAGTACCAGTACCAAAATGGTTCTGAGGAAAATAACGGGCAATTTCAAACCTACTTACTCCAGTTTCCCTGTTGTACAAGGCATCCCTATCTTTTTGAAAGCATGAGTTGCGCAACCATTGAAGCAATGGGGTGGGATTGTGGGGATTCCTCTGTGAAGTCTTGATCATGTTGAAGCAATAAGGTGGGGCTCCATGCAAATCTAAATAATAAAGTCCCCTGTCAAGTCCTGTTTGCGTCAAAGCAACATTTCTCTTTTAAGTTCCAATTCCAACAAGGATGGAAGCCAATGAAATCCTGAACTCGTCTAAACAATGTTGGTGCATTCCGTGTGAATTGCTGATTGCTTCGGAGCCTGTTATGTCCACAGAACAGACATTATTTCCATGTGTACACTTTTGTATGTCAAGGGAATGTGTAGGGGAGGACAGACAGGAAAGTTGACGTTGACTTCCAGTACCAAAAATCCCAAATTGCTGGTACCATACCATTTTAAAATTTGGAATTATCAGCACTTTCCCAGTACTGGTAACTGGTATAACCGTGGAACCCTACATCTGATGCTAACATTCTGCGGATTAAAGCTCATTTACCATTATAACAGAAGTCACAGTCTCAGGTTTGCCTACAGTGCCAAGTATACAATGTTATCTGTGTTTAGCTCACAAGCATTTGCACAAAAGCCAACATCTTAACACGAGGTACGAGTTATGACATATCTCACTGAGCCTGTTAAGGCACAATGTGTTGTATTATGGTGCTGCCATCTAGTGGGCAGACTTAGAATTTGTTTTTCTTAGACAATAGCTTACAGAAAATAGTGCTATAAATTGACAGTTCGAAGTTGTTTTGCGAAAAAGGTATAAAGCTTCTGGTATTTGAAACAACTAGATTTGTGGCAAAATAAATATTTTAATAACTGATGATGCTGATTAGTCTTGTTGCTGGTCAAAGTAAAGTATTTAACAGTTGCTTTACATTTTTTAATGGGTTACTGCTGATAAGAAAAATAAATATTGCTTTCTAATATACTTCTTTATGTGTGTAATGAATTTTGATAGACTTCATTATTTTTCATATAAGCAAAGACCTAAACTGCAGCCTCCTTCTCTTATGTTGACATGGAACACTAAGATCGACCTTCACAATTGACAAAAGGATATACGACTTATTATTTTTCCTATATATGTTCATAAAAATAAAATTTGAGAACCTGAATTATTTACTTATCTGTTAAGCTCCTTAAATTGAGTTCACCTACTATACACTGTATTAATGTGCCATTAGGGCTTTAAATTTTATAGCATTTGGGTTTTTTTTTTTTGGATTTTATTGATTTTAATATCAAATAACTTTCCATACAAATAAGTCAAGTTTTACAAGACTTGGTGCAAAACGAATCATTTCTTTTTATGGGGGGATTTGTGGCAGGGAAGCTTGCGGGTAAGGACATAACGGAGGTAGTAGCACATCCTCCGTTCCTGCTGGCTAGGCTCTATAAACTCCCCCATCTTGGCTTTGTACCAGGGGTCTAGCAGGGTCGCCACCCAGTAATTGTTCCTCTCCCTTCTAAAGCTTTGCACCCATGTTGTAGAGGTGTCCCCTGCCCAACACTTCCTGCTGCTCAGCGTTTCCCCACCCCATGAGAAGACAAGAAAAACCTACCCAAAAAAACCCTTGTAGGGGAAAAAATGGAAGAAATCTTGGGAAAGGCAATTCAGAGAGAGATAGCCCTTTTTGATAGGCTGGGCATGCAATGGGTGTCAAAAAAATGGGGTAAATACAATACAGTACGCAGAACAGGACACAAGTAATTTTCTTCACAGATCTAAATGGCCAGTCTATCATTGCCACCACAGGAATACAACAGTAAAAGTACAAGTACAGAGCAAAATGTAAGAGTAGATTATATCACATAAGAGAATTCAGATTTTTTCAAAGTCCCGGAGACTTCAGCCAACAAGCTTCCCCTGACCCCTTCTGGCCATACTACAGCTGAGTCAGTGCTGAGCTGGCCAATCAGATGACAGGACCCATCTACCTGATGACATCACTCTGATACAGGTTCATCTTTGTCTCATCTTTCCACTTTTTGCAGACTTCTGCAGGCTCTTTTAAGTACTTTTTTTCACACACTGGCCATCCTGTGTTTGTGGGTAACTAGTGGTTTGCATCTTGCAGTGTTGCCTGTTTCTGTTCATGATGCCTTCTGTGAATAGTAGGCTCTGACACACACATCTGACACTAATGAAGCAATGAAACACATCCGAGTAATCACAAACACCTGTGACGCCAGTTGTCCCAAAAATTATGTTGCTCTGAAATGGGGGGAAACTATGAATAAAAAGTGTAATTTCTACATGGTGTGAGCGAAATGCATGCAAATATTCTCAAATGTGTCTGCAATGTGTACTTTAGTCACATCTGACTTGTAATTTTAATCTGTGGTGCAGAGAGGTAAATCAAGATAAAATGTGTCTTTGTCCCACTGTATTTGTCTATCCAAGATTAGAGTTTTAGCCACAAAAGTCTCTATTTTTCAGACACACAATGCTTAAACAACACACTTTAAGAAGCAAATCAATTTTTGTCTTTACTAATTCTTTAACAAAGGAAAACTTTACAATTCAAAGTTCCTAACAATTCCAAACTTGCATACAAACTACACAATTTCATTTTTAAGCTGTTTTACTATCTTAAATATCTGAGCTTGACGATCAGCACGTTAATAAAATATACTTGGTTATTAAAAGTTTAAGCTGTGCCATCATTTTTTCTAAAAAAGTTTTAAGAAATAATTAAGAAAATTAAGATCTACTTCCCACCAAAGCGTAAAACATAAGAGTTTAATAAGTTTTTTTTGTTTTTTTTTAAAAAAAGAGAGTAAACCAGGTTTAGAATTAAACTTATAAAAAACACTGGAACTTTACAAGCTTACCAAAGCACCAGCTGCATAAAGCAGTGCTTGATCATTTAGGAAGTCCTTCTTGGCTGTATGGTAGTAACTATATGCCAAATCGTAATGCTGCACCAAGAAGCACAAATCTGCCATTTTCCTAATTTGTAGTTCTGGAGCCTCTGGAGGATATCTACAAAAAAATAAAATAAAACATTTAGAAGAAAAATGAAATGACATCCTCCCTCATAAAACACATGCATGGCAACTTTTGAAAACATAGAGTCAAGCAAAAACCTACTCAACTTCAGGCTTGAGGGCCATATACAAATTACAACTAAACTCTGGGCTTAAAGCTAATCATGTATTATTTAACATACTATGGATTATTTTGTTTACTCCAAAAAAAGGCCCACTTTCTAAAATAATTTGCGACTACTGAAATATTTTGGTAAAGAAATATGTAATTGACGTTAGGCTAATTGATTCAAACTATTAAGACTTTTATTTTATTTTTTTGTCTGATTCATGTTTTACCAGAACTTTACAAATGAGAAACACTGCAACTTCACAAACATTCTAGAAAGCTGAGCTATTTGGCTGTTATGACGTTGCAAAAATGTGACTGTTGACTACAGACACACTTATCAACTGTTAACATGTTCAGCTAATTTTCATTCTTATTACATAATGTTCCACATGGTGTTTAACTGCTTTCTTTTTGCTGAAACAACAAAAAACACTCACCACCATCCCTGCATGCTTTATCTGGACTACATAACTTGAACAAACTGATTAACCAGCAACTATCATTACCCCAAGGAAACAAACTTAATCAGAAGTTACATTTTAAAGGCCACTTATACCAAACAGACAGTAAATTCATGACTTGTTACAATGATACAGGAATGGGAATGCAAGCATTCAGTTATTCTATTGTGGAGTTTGAAGTAACCCTCAAACAATTCATTGCAAACTAAAAAACATTTAAACACACGAGAACGCTAGTGGGGTGAGATTGCCACTTAAAATTAATCTGGCCAGGATGCCTACTGGCTGTTTCCTTATCCTTCATCATTCCACCGAGCACAAGCACAAGGACTGTACTTTTTATCCTTATAGCGGCAGCTTTACACAGCCTGACCAGATATCTTCACAATAATAAAGCAGGTCCTTTACATAGACCACTCAGTTAAGGCAAAGTGTAAACTGCAACATATGACATAAAGTATATATCTTATTTACAGAGAGGAAAATGTGTAAGTACCTCAGATTACAAAAGTTATAACTACACAATTATGTAACAAAAGAAAACAATTGTCTGCTTTAGATAAAACAGTGGTTGAAATGTTCAGACATAATGATATTAATATAACTGGCATGTTAAAAATAACACCAAGGCTTGTACTAAAATATGAAATTGGAAACACAATATGAGAGAAGGATTACAAGCAAATGCCTTAAAACCTTGTTTTTTTTCTCTCTTATACATTCCTTAAATACTTTTGTTGTTCCCTGGAAATTGCTCATAACTGCATTACATAAAATGGCCATAAATCCTGCTCTGTTAGGTGTAAATGCTAGTAGAATGATAATACAGCTCAGGGAAAACTAAAATTGAAGTAAAATGAATATCAAATGCATTTGATTTAATTTGATAGCTTTTTTATGAATGGTCTATTTTAAACTGTAGTAACATGTACTCTGTCAGATGTAAGGTAGGTTAGAAAACAGATAAAAGAAAATTACTTACAACAGGCCTGCTGTGTTTTTCAATTCATTTATGCTTTTTTCTGGTACTTTTCCACCACTAAACCACTTTTTGGTTGCTGAAAGCAATGATCTGCTTATTCCTTTCCGGGATACAAGCTAGAAAAATGGAATAAAATAAATACGTTCAAGAATATATTTTTGTAAACATTCCAAAATGGTATTCTTATTCTTATTCATCTAAAAAATCAATCGTAAATTAAACTATATTCAGGGTTCACTATGCTTTTGCAAATGTAATTTAGAATAACACTGGCATCAAGCTTTCCCATGGCACATACACCTTGCAACATCTGAATTTAAATATCAGAAAGAATTGGGTATTATCTTTTTCTTTATCATCCGAAATTACATTTTAGCATAGGGTTCACAAAGTGTATCACATTTAAAGAATTCAGCTGACAAACATAGAATTAATACAAAATTACACTACACCATATCAGTGATATTATGTTTTTAAAGAAAGAAATTATTTACTTTTGAGAGAAATGCAATGTGACAACATATTAATTTAGCCAACAATGACAAATCAGACAAAAGCAATTTTTTGAGCAGTTAACTAAAGCTTTACAATAAGAAACATAGCCAGTGCTTATGGACACCTGACCATCGCATCTCCATGAGCTTGTTGGACATTTTATTTCAAAACCATGGACATTCATGTAGAGCTGGGCTTCACTTTGCAGCTGTAACTCTTCAGGGAAGGCTTTCAGGTTAGGTACTGATTGTGGATAAGACGACCAGGGCTCTGTACATCTCATCAACTATATCTTTATGGATCAGTCTTTGTGCACAAGGCTCTGTCATGCTGGAACAAACAAAAGACCTTTCCCAAACTACTGCCACAAAATCTATGTGTATTTTGTAGCATTAAAAAGTACCCCTCACTAGAACCAAGGAACCTAGACCAAACCATGAACAGCCCTACACCATTACACACTCATCCCCCACCAGACATTACAATAGGCATTATGCAGTAACCAGGTAGCTTAACCAGGTTGCTTTCTCCTGGCATCTACCAATTCCAGACTCCATCAGATTGTCATATAGTAAAATGTGATTCATCATTCCTGAAAACCCATTTTCTCTGTTCCAGAGTTCAATGGTGCAGTGCTTCTTAGCACATAATGATCTTAGGCTTGTCTGCAGCTGCACGGCCATGGAAACCCATTTCACAAAGCTCCTAACGCACAGTTCTGTTCTGTTGTGATGTTGCTCCGAAGAATGCACCTGACTGCAGAGTGTAAGATGCTTTATATAGTAAAGGGTAGCAGAACCCCGTGACCCTGTAAGTTAGCATATAGTGGGTTGGATAATGAATGGATGGATGGACAGAAACAAATTTTTCTTGGGATCAAAAAAAAAAAAAATATAGACAGTAGTGGGAGAGTTGGTAGAGAGTCAGTTAGAGAAACCATACATGGACTTTGAAAGCATACAGACTTAGGCAGAGTTGTGGCAGATGAAATCTAATGTAAATATATGTAAAGTATTACACATAGGAAGAAAAAATGTTGGGTTTGAATACACAATGGAAAGTCTGAAACTTGAAAGTACACCTTATGAGAAACATTTAGGAGTTGCATTGGTCTCATCACTTTCAACTGCCAGACACTGTTCAGAAGCCATTAAGAAGGCTAACAGAATGTTGCATTATATAGCATCCTGATGTGTAGAGTACAAGTCCAAGGAGGTTATCCTCAAACTTCATAACACACAGGAAAGGCCTTACCTGGAGTATTGTGTGTAGTTTTGGTCTCCAGGTGGCAAAAAAGACATAGAAGCAATAGAAAAGGTAGAGAGAAGAGGGGCTAGGATGATTCTGGGACTGCAGGGGATGAGTTAATCGGAAAATGAAAACAGCTGAGCCTTTTCAGTTTAAGCAAATGGATCTCAAGAGGTGACATGATTGAAGTTTTCAAAATAATGAAAAATTAGAACAGTGAATCAAGACTGTTACATTAAAATGAGTTCAACAAAAACACTGGGACAATGTGCAAATTTTACCTTTATAAGTTTCTAACTAACATTAGGAAGTTTTTCTTCAACCACAGAGCCAAAGACACATGGAATAAGTTACCTAGTAGTGTGGAAGACAGTAGGACTTTAAGGACCTTGAAAACTCTATTTGATGTTATTTTGAAGGAATTAATTGGATAGTACTGGCATGCTTCATTGGGCTAAATAGTCTGTTTTCATTTAAATCTTTTTAATGTTATAATTTTCTGAGCACTGTTTGGAGTTGTGATTGTAAGACATTTGTGCTTAATTATAAAGCATTCAGAATCTGACCCTTTCATATTTAAAAGATCTTCCCAAGATTATACTCATCTCAGTCACTTTGCTCCTCATCTTCTAGTCTTCTTGGCATCCCATTAGTATGCCTCTCCTCCTTCAGGGATTGGGCCACCACTTCCCTTAGCTCTGGATTTAACTCCTTTATATTTATTCTCTAGACTACATTTCTCACTGTTTAAAAATACACAATTCCTCTCTTCAAACTTGGTCTTTCACTACAACAGATTATTATTTATCTCTCATATTTTATTAATAACAAATTAATAACAAGTAAACTGAACGAATAAAATTATATTTTACAGTAACATGTACCATATATACTCGAATATAAGCCGAGTTTTTCAGCACCCAAAATGTGCTGAATAACAGCACCCTCAGCTTATATTCGAGTCAGGACCCGCTGTGAGAGAGCGAGAGAGAGACAGACAGACACACACACACACAGACAGACACACACACACACGCCGCGTGACAGAGAGAGACAGCGAGCGAGTGAGAGAGAGGGCTGGAAGCATAAGGCAGAGAAGGCAGTTAAAGAATGCACTGGGTTTGTTTTTAAAGATTTAAATTAACATATGGTAATTTTATTGGTATTTATTTTGATTACTGAAACTTACCAGTAGCTGCTGCATTTCCCACTCTAGGCTTATACTTGAGTGGGGGTCTGGTCAGTTTCACATTAGTATGGTGTGTCAGTTCAACACCATGAAGTACAAGCTGTTAAAACTGCACTTTGGTTCTATGTATATGAAACACATAGACAGTGATATACAGTGATCCCTCCTTGATCGCGGGGGTTGCGTTCCAGAACCCCCCGCGAAAGGTGAAAATCCGCGAAGTAGAAACCATATGTTTATATGGTTATTTTTTATATTGTCATGCTTGGGTCACAGATTTGCACAGAAACACAGGAGGTTGTAGAGAGACAGGAACTTTATTCAAACACTGCAAACAAACATTTGTTTCTTTTTCAAAAGTTTAAACGTGCTCCATGACAAGACAGAGATGACAATTCCGTCTCACAATTAAAAGAATGCAAACATATCTTCCTCTTCAAAGGAGTGCATGTCAGGAGCAGAGAATGTCAGAGAGAGAGAGAGAGAGAGAGAGAGAGAGAGAGAGAGAGAGAGAGAGAGAAAGAAAAGCAAACAATCAGAAATCAATAGGTGCTTTTTGGGCTTTTAAGTATGCAAAGCACTGTGCGGGAAGCATGTCGCTTGACAAAGCAGCTGCAAGAAAGGGAGCAATGTGAAGGTAGTCTTTCAGCATTTTTTAGACGAGCGTCCATATCCTCTAGGGGTGCAAACAGACCCCCTGCTCACACCCCCTCCGTCAGGAGCAGAGAATGTCAGAGCAAAAGAGAGAGAGAAAAGAAAACAATCAAAAATCAATACGTGCTGTTTGATCTTTTAAGTATGTGAATCACTTTGTGGGAAGCATATAGCGAAACAAAGTAACCACAAGTAAGCCCAGCAAGGAAGGGAGCAATGTGAAGGTAGTCTTTCAGCATTTTTTGAGGAGCAGCCGTATCCTCTAGGGGTGCGAATAGCCCCTGTGCTCACAATATATTTGAGGAGTTTTATTTAATACGTGATACGTGATAGATAGATAGATAGATAGATAGATACTTTATTAATCCCAATGGGAAATTCACATTCTTCAGCAGCAGCATACTGATACAATAAATAATATTAAATTAAAGAATGATAATAATACAGGTGAAAAAACAGACAATAACTATGTATAATGTTAAATATTAACGTTTACCCCCCCTGGTGGAATTAAAGAGTCGCATAGTTTGGGGGAGGAACGATCTCCTCAATCTGTCTGTGGAGCAGGACAGTGACAGCAGTCTGTCACTGAAGCTGCTCTTCTGTCTGGAGATGACATTATTTAGTGGATGCAGTGGATTCTCCATAATTGATAGGAGCCTGCTGAGCGCCCTTCGCTCTGCCACAGATGTTAAAATGTCCAGCTCCATGCCAACAATAGAGCCTGCCTTCCTCACCAGTTTGTCCAGGCGTGAGGCGTCTTTCCTCTTAATGCTGCCTCCCCAGCACACCACTGCGTAGAAGAGGGCGCTTGCCACAACTGTTTGATAGAACATCTGCAGCATCTTATTGCAGATGTTGAAGGAAGCCAGCCTTCTAAGGAAGTATAACCGGCTTTGTCCTTTCTTGCACAGCGCATCAGTATTGGCAGTCCAGTCTAATTTATCATCCAGCTGCACTCCCAGATATTTATAGGTCTGCACCATCTGCACACAGTCACCTTTGATGATCACTGGGTCTATGAGGGGTCTGGGCCTCCTAAAATCCACCACCAGCTCCTTGGTTTTGCTGGTGTTCAGGTGTAGGTGGTTTGAGTCGGACCATTTAACAAAGTCATTGATTAGGTCCCTATACTCCTCCTCCAGCCCATTCCTGATACAGCCCACGATAGCAGTGTCATCAGCGAACTTTTGCACATGGCAGGACTCCGAGTTGTATTGGAAGTCCGATGTATATAGGCTGAACAGGACCGGAGAAAGTACAGTCCCTTGTGGCGCTCCTGTGTTGCTGACCACAATGTCAGACGTGCAGTTCCCAAGACGCACATACTGAGGTCTGTCTTTAAGATAGTCCACGATCCATGCCACTAGGTATGAATCTAATCCCATCTCTGTCAGCTTGTCCCTAAGGAGCAGAGGTTGGATTGTGTTGAAGGCGCTAGAGAAGTCTAGAAACATAATTCTTACAGCACCACTGCCTCTGTCCAAGTGAGAGAGGGATCGATGTAGCATATAGATGATGGCATCTTCCGCTCCCACCTTCTCCTGATATGCAAACTGCAGAGGGTCAAGGGCGTGTTGAACCTGTGGCCTAAGGTGGTGAAGCAGCAGCCTCTCCATGGTCTTCATCACATGTGATGTCAGAGCAACAGGCCGAAAGTCATTCAGCTCACTAGGACGTGATACCTTTGGGACTGGGGTGATACAAGATGTTTTCCAAAGCCTCGGGACTCTCCCCTGTTCCAGGCTCAGGTTGAAGATGCGCTGTAGAGGACCCCCCAGCTCCGATGCACAGACCTTCAGCAGTCGTGGCGATACTCCATCTGGACCCGCTGCTTTGCTGGCACGAAGTCTCCTCAGCTCTCTGCTCACTTGCGCTGTTGTAATTATGGGTGGGGATGTCTTTCCTATGCTAGTATCAGCAGAAGGATGTGTGGAGGGTGCAGTACTCCGAGGTGAGAGTGAGAGTGGGTTAGGGTGGTCAAACCTGTTAAAAAAGTTGTTCATTTGGTTTGCTCTCTTCACGTCTCTCTCAATGGTGGCACCCCGCTTTGAGCTGCAGCCAGTGATGATCTTCATCCCATCCCACACTTCCTTCATGCTGTTATTCTGCAACTTCTGCTCCAGCTTTCTCCTGTACTGCTCCTTCGCCGCCCTGAGTTGGACTCGGAGTTCCTTCTGCACGCGCTTGAGCTCATGCTGATCACCGTCTTTAAAAGCCCTTTTCTTCTGATTCAAAAGGCCCTTGATGTCACTTGTAATCCATGGCTTGTTGTTAGCATAGCAGCGTACTGTTCTTACTGGAACTACAATGTCCATACAGAAGTTGATGTAGTCAGTAGTGCAGTCAACAACTTCCTCAATGTTCTCACTATGAGATCCCTGCAGGATACCCCAGTCTGTAGTTCCAAAACATTCTTTCAGAGTATTCTCAGCCTCCGGAGTCCACTTCCTGAATGATCGTGTGGTTACAGGTAGGACTCTAACTTTTGGTTTATAGTGAGGCTGAAGCAGAACCAGGTTATGATCTGCTTTCCCAAGCGCAGGCAGCGGGGTGGCGCTGTATGCGTCTTTAAAGTTTGCATACAGTAAATCAATAGTCTTATTTCCCCGGGTGTTACAGTGCACATACTGGGAGAATGCAGGTAATGTTTTGTCCAGCGTCACATGGTTAAAGTCTCCAGCGATTAGCACAAGCGCCTCAGGGTGCTGCGTTTGTAACTTAGCAACAGCGGAATGGATGATGTCACTCGCTGACTCCTCGTCTGCCCGAGGAGGAATGTATACAATAACAACAATGACATGTCCAAACTCTCTGGGCAAATAGTAGGGACGTAAACTTACGGCCAACAGTTCGATATCCCTGCAGCAAGTGGAGATTTTGACGTTAACATGTCCAGAGTGACACCACCGTGTATTAACATAGAGAGCTAGTCCTCCTCCTTTGTGCTTACCACAGGTACTTGCATCTCTGTCCGCTCTAACTGTGCTAAACCCGGGTAGCTCCACGTTGGCATCTGGGATGGTGTTATTTAGCCAGGTTTCGCAAAAACACAACAAACTGCATTCTCTGTAGGTCCTTACATTTTTCACCAGCGCAGCCAGTTCGTCGATCTTATTTGAGATTGAGTTTACATTCCCCAGAATCACAGAAGGCACCGAAGGCTTGAAACGCCACTTTCTCGCAAGCCGCTTCTTTTTTAGCTTAGTGCCGGCTCTGCTGCCACGATACCGCCTTCTTACCTCGTCGGGTAAATATGGAACCACACCGGCACTGGCATTTGTTCTCAGCGCCCGAAGTTGAGTACTTGAATAGGCGAGTCTCGGCGTGTTAAAATCCATGCCCACGTTGTAAAAGTAAGTGTGTCCAGGGAAGGAATCCACATAAAATAAAGTAATAGGAGTGATCAATAAATAAACATAGAAAAATAAAAGTAGAAAAGTACACATACATATACAGTCATACACAGAGCTGCTGAAAAGGCTGCCACTCACGGCGGCACCGGATGCACATTGCACGTGCTCCGATTGGGTAGTTTCTCAGCCATCTGCTAATAGCGTCCCTTGTATGAAATCAGCTGGGCAAACCAACTGAGGAAGCATGTACCAGAAATTAAAAGACCCATTGTCCACTGAAACCCACGAACCAGCGAAAAATCCGTGATATATATTTAAATATGCTTACATATAAAATCTGTGATAGAGTGAAGCCGCGAAAGTCGAAGCGTGATATAGCGAGGGATTACTGTAAACAGAAAAGAGTATTAAAACTCCAGTCACACAGGAAACTATAATAAATTGAAAGATTTTCATTAACATTGTTTATAAAAAATGTCCTGGCTATAGGTGCATGGATTATGATATTTACGGCTGATTACAATTTCCTATTTATCTGACCAAATATTTAGCTAATTCTAAAAATGCCTGCCCATCTCAAGATGTTACATTGTCTGAAAGTGACATGTGATAAAATAAAAAATGGTATTTCACTCCATGACTACAACAATGAGAACTACATACAGGCTTGAAGCAATAAATTGTGCAAAATAATTTTTTAGCTATCTTATCTGTGGCACCTCTGCATGAGAACCACCTTTTTCCACCCTCTCAAATGTATGCAGTTTTTAATGTCTGGAAAACATTTGGGATTAAATCACTTAGAGATCTGTACATAGACAACCGTCTTTGCATCCTACAAACGATTACATTCTAAATTTAACTTTCCAGCAACACATTTCTTTCACTATCTACAAATCAGAAACTTTGTTAAATAGAACCAGCCAAATTTTACCTCTATCCCGGAAAAAATATTGATCATCTTGAGGACTCAGACAGCATTTCTGCAATATATAAAACCATTCTACAGTCCCTCCCTTTCAAAGATCCAAGAGGACAATGGGAAAAGGATCTCTCACTCAACATCTCAGAAAAGGAGCAGAAGGTAGCAATGCGGGGAGTTCACTCGAGCTCCATATGTGCAAAGCATACAATTACAGTAATCCCTCCTCGATCACGGGGGTTGAGATCCAGAACCCCACGCGAAAGGTGAAAATCCGTGAAGTAGAAACAATATGTTTATATGGTTATTTTTATATTGTCATGCTTGGGTCACAGATTTGCACAGAAACACAGGAGGTTGCAGAGAGACAGGAACTTTATTCAAACACTGCAAACAAACATTTGTCTCTTTTTCAAAAGTTTAAACTGTGCTCCATGACAAGACAGAGATGACAGTTCTGTCTCACAATTAAAAGAATGCAAACGTATCTTCCTCTTCAAAGGAGTGCGCATCAGGAGCAGAGAATGTCAGAGAGAGAGAGAGAAAAGCAAACAATCAAAAATCAATAGGGCTGTTTGGCTTTTAAGTATGCGAAGCACCGCCAGACAAAGCAGCTGCAAGAAAGGGAGCAATGTGAAAGTAGTCTTTCAGCATTTTTAGACAAGCGTCTGTATTGTCTAGGGGTGCGAACAGCCCCCCTGCTCACACCCCCTCTGTCAGGAGCAGAGAATGTCAGAGCAAGAGAGAGAGAAAAGCAAACAATCAAAAATCAATACGTGCTGTTTGATCTTTTAAGTATGCTAAGCACCGTGCGGGAAGCATATCGCTTGACAAAGCAGCCACATATAAGCCCAGCAAGGAAGGGAGCAATGTGAAGGTAATCTTTAAGCGTTTTTTGAGGAGCGGCCATATCCTCTAGGGGTGCGAACAGCCCCCGTGCTCACAATATATTTGAGGAATTTTATTTAATACGCGCTCTGGTTGGGTAGCTTCTCAGCCATCTGCCAATAGCGACCCTTGTATGAAATCAACTGGGCAAACCAATTGAGGAAGCATGTACCAGAAATTAAAAGACCCATTGTCCGCAGAAATCCGTGAACCAGCAAAAAATCCGCAATATATATTTAAATATGCTTACATATAAAATCCGCGATAGAGTGAAGCTGCGAAAGTCGAAGTGCGATATAGAGAGGGATTACTGTATTCAACTCAAAATTATATATTGAGCGCATCTGTCAAGCTTAAAATTGTCAAAAATGTTTCCAGGGCAAGATCCAACCTGCAAACGCTGTAATCAAGCTTCAGCCTCACTAGGCAAACATATTTTGGGCCTGTGTCAAATTAACATCATTCTGGACCAAAATCTTTACATGCCTCAATAATATTTTAGAATAAGCCTTCAAAGCGCACTGGGGAAGCAGATTCTCCCATATTTTATTTTTTTTTAATCTTTTTTGTTTTTTTTTCTTCTCCATTTATCTTTATTCACTTATTAATTTATCTGTTTACTTATTTTTAATAGCATGAAGTTTTACTGTACTGGCTTAGCTCTCTTTCTAAAGGGTTGGGGTTGATTTGTTTTCGATCTTATTTTTGTAAAAATTGATTTATTTGCATGAAATGTTGTGTGATTTCAATAAAATAAATAAAGAAAGAAAGAATTTTTTTGCTATCCATAATCATGCCTGCTTAATCCAGTTCATGGCTGCAGATCACCAGGGCCAACTAAAGCTTTTCAGTTTAGTCTGTAGTGTTCAAATGTCTGATCTAATTGAGTCACATTTTTCTCAGACCACAATCTGGGAGAGATTAACAGTACTGCAGTTCTGTGTAGTTCATCTGAAAGCAAACTGAAATAAAAAAAATCAGCAGCTTACTGCATGACACCTAATTGTGATTTCTGGTGTCGTATTGTGTGTCCTGCTTAGAAATGTTTACTACTACTTAATTTAAATTCAGGTTCAAGGGGTTACAGAGCCTATCCTGTTAGAAAGACAGGAACCAATCCTAAGCATTTATATAAAAAAATTACCCAAGATTCTTATTACTAGTATGTACAAAAACAAATGTTTCAGACAGGGTAAACACAAGGACTGTACACAGGGTTAACATGTCCGTAAGTAATTCCTTAATTTGAAAAAAAACAGACAGAAAAGGTTAGTGCAAATGTAAACAATATATGGAAAGTTCTTTCTCACCTGATCATTAAGCTGCCGGATGGTCTTTTCAATATGCGGAAGCAGTCCCCTGAACGTGAATTCATGAATGAACTGCCGTATCCGGTCATGATCACTAAGTGTTAAACAAGCACCATGACTTGTGGAGGTATTTGTTTTTTTTCCATCAGGTATATGCATGTTGGACTTTAAGGTGTCGAGATTTCCACCCGGATCACTGGGATGGTCAAGTTGCAGGGGATGCATCTTAAAATTGTTGGGAATGCCATCAGCTACAAAAACAAACAAAGAAATAAATAAACCGATAACTTTTATATATTACATCATAAACTTCAACTAAATAAAAAACAATGACATGGAATATAACAATACCAATCAAATAAAATGACTAAAATACAGTATGTATGTATTATTAGATATTATCTGCTTTCTTAAAACAACTTTTTAAGACAAATTAAACACACTTGGTTCTTTAATGGTAGGAATAAAGTAAAACCAGTGTTTTTGCAACATGCCTGTGTATCGATGTTGATAACTATAAAATAAACTTAAAACCAGCAAATAGATTTGTTTGTAAAAATAATATTTAGCACTTGGCTAAGTTAAAAGACCATTTTGATGGAATTAGTTGGAACAATAATGTAATAATAATAATGAGAACAGCTGTCATTATTTCCCCAACAGTCAAGCAGTAAGAATACTAACCTCCTTCCTTACAGTTACTCAAAAAAGTAGTCTGTGTCTTAATAAACCTTCGTAACTCACCAAAAGCAACACTTAACCTAGAGTCCCCATGGTCGAGTGTAGCACTGATAAGTTCAGCCACATTTTAGCAAAACAGAGTAGAAGAATAAACTGTTAAGTCCTGTTTTAAGCAGATAAGGAAAACCACTTCACCCTATTATTTGGTAAGAAATTGACATTCAAAAGATGGAAGCTAGGCAAAAGCAAGTGAAGTGTTTGTGTCTGAGAAGCCCACCAGCAATGCTGCTTTGCTTCATAGCCCCTAAAAATCAGAGCAAAACATCAACTGTTACTCTCAAAAGTCTGCAGTGCTCTTTGGCTGAAACTGGACTGAAGGTGCGTGGGTCAACAATTTCAAAAGCTGTACATAAAATAGGCCTCTATGGGAGAGTAGCAAGAAAGATGCCATTCCTTAAGAATGTCAACATAAAGACTCATATAGATCTACCTGAACTATGTAGAATAACTTCTCAACTGTAACCCTCCACCTGTATCCTTGACCCAATACCCACAGGCTTTTTCACAGAAGTCTCTGTTGTGCTAATTGATAGTCTACTTGACAAAGTGAAATCATCATTAGATACGGGGGTCTTCCATGACTGTCTGAAGACTGCAGTTGTCAAACTCCTGCTCAAGAAAAATAATCTCGACTCCTCTGTTTTTGATAATTTCAGACCAATATCTAACCTGTCTTTTAAAAGTAAAATTCTAGAAAAGGCAGTCATATTGCAGCTAAATAACTACTTGAATAAACATTCTATTCTTGACAAGTTTCAGTCAGGTTTTAGACCAAATCACAGTACAGAAACTGCACTGGTTAAAGTTCTAAATGACTTGCGGGTTAATGTGGACAGAGGCCGTATATCTGTTTTTTTTCTCTTAGACTTAAGTGCAGCATTTGACACCACTGTTCACAGTATTCTTATAAATCACCTTAGTCAATGGGTGGGCCTCTCTAGCAACATCTTAATTTGGTTTCAGTCTTACTTAGCGGGTAGAAAATTCTTTTGTTAGTTGTGGTGATTATACCTCATTAAATTTAGAATAATTTACCAAAAGAAATTCACCAGGCTAATATTGCAGAACAATTTAAATAGCTGCTTAAAACACATTATTTTAAAATGGCTTTTTCTTAGCTACATTTTAGTTGTATCCCTATTACACTATATGGGCATTGAATTATTATTTTTCTCTGGTTTCTGAAATTCCCTAATAATCCTCACTATTATCAGTTGTCTTTTCCGGTTCTTCTGTGGTGACAATCTGCTCCACCACCCCCTGATCAAGGTACTATGCTACCCCCTGTGTTTATGGATTCAATGGTGGGTGTCCCAGATGTCCATATGCCCATTATCATTGATTTCTTCCATGTGAAGCCTGAAAACTGTAAGGACTGCTTTAGAACATTTATGCAAGTTAGAATGCCCACTTGGGGCTCGGCAGTCTTTTGGCCTTGGAACCCCTGCAGAATTGTTTTTTTTTTTTTCCTCCAGCCTAACTGGAGGTTTTTGGTTTTTTTAATGTTTTTTCTGTCCTCCTGGCTATTCAACTTTATCTTTTTCTTTGTTACACAATGTATAATATTATTGCCTAATTTGTTTGTTTATGTTTTATATTAACTTCCTTTTATTTCATTTTATAAAGCACTTTGAGGTACATTGTTTGTATGAAAACATGCTATATAAATAAATGCTGTTGTTGTATAGCATTTGCTACAAAGCATGAGAAACACCCAGTTAAGATGAGGGAAAATATTTTATGGTTTGATGAGTCCAAAATAGAACTTTTTGGCCGTACTACAAACAGGTATGTGTGGTATAAAACTAACACTGCCCATGCCTCATGAAACACCATATCTACAGTGAAATATGTGGGGGCAGAATCATGCTATAGGGATGCTTTTCATGTGCTGGGACTGGGAATCTTGTCTGGGCTTATGGGACAATGGATAGGAAAAAAAAACTGTATAGTATTGCAAGAGAGCTTGTTCCAGTCTGCTATAAACCCACGGCTCAGGAGAAGATTCATCTTTCAAAGAGACAATGACTGTAAGCATAATACTAAAGCCATACTGGAATGGCTCAAAAACAGATACAGTAGCAAGTGTTTTGGAATGGCCAAGTCAAAGCCCTGATAGTAACCCTATTGAGAATATGTGGCACTATTTAAAAACTGCTGTCCAGATGTGCCATCACACCAACCTAAAGAATCTCTACAAATTCTGCCAGGAAGAATCCCTCCTGAACAATGTGCAAAACTGGTACATACCCCAAAAGAATGAAGACTGTTATTGCAGCAAAAGTGTTCTCGACAAAGTGTTAATGCGTAGGACTTGAATACTTACGCACACACTAATTTTGGAGTTTTTCTTCATTAGCTAAATATGTATAGAAAATAGTTTTACTTTGACTTTGGAAATGTATTGTAACAGCATAAGAGTGCACATTAAAAATACTGAAAAGATAAATATGTGTACATATTTGTCAGGCAGAAAATGATACTTTGAAAGGGACTGAATACTTTTAAAAATGATACTTTGAAAGGGATTGAATACTTTCACACTCCACTGTATGGTCGCAAGAATTAAAAATGCAAAATAACTGTGGCAAGATCCCTAATTTATTGATCAAAAATACTCCTGAAGTGGTAGGGACATACTTTAAAATATTCTGCATTCTAAGTATTGTGTATCATAAGATAGGTTAAGCAGAAGAATCATGTTTAAAAATATAATATTAGACAAAAGGTTTGGACAGGATCTGGCTTCTGGGGTCGACATGGAGTTTCTTGTGCTACTATTTCTTTATGCAGCAATGATCCCTTCTTAGATTGTCGAGAGTACATTCTTCTGTTTAATTAGGTGCTTCTTCAAAAAGTTACAGGAGCAATATAATAATTCTCCCACCGATTCCTAAAGCTTACCAGCAAGGAATTAAATCTGCCTTTCCTCCTTACATTAGCAGTAGAATTTTTCTATTTTTATTCACGCTAACAATGTCAATAATCATTTTTAAACCTGACTCTGACTAGCCATTAATGTGATATAAGCAACACATTTTCAAAACAACTGTAAATTCTGAAACACTGTGACTACAGATGACTGTATTGTCAAAAAATCTGAGAAGATTACATGTTTAAGAGAGACATGACTTGGCTGTTATTTTTTCACAAGAAGTTACTAATCAGGAAAATCCCAGCTCACTTACTATCGTGAATCAAACTGGGGGTTATCCCCTGTGCTTTTTTGTAGTAGTACACTTTCCCATTGGCTCTTTCACGGTTATTTTTTTCTGAATTATATGACCTATTTATATTTCAATGAATTATACTAGGTGATTTTGATATTTATGTTGGCTGATTTCAGTGCATCGTTAGGGCCAATTTTACCGTACTGTTCAGAGGGTTTTGACGAGATGGTTAGTTCCCCACTTATTCATGGACATATTTTAGATTAATTTTGTGACCAGAGTGACACAAAGTGTATAGGATTTGGATTAAATATTTCAGGAAATAAACTAATGTTAACTAAGGTTCAGTTTTGGGTTAGATTAAAAAGAACAATGAATGTAAGCACTGTTATAAATAATAATAGCTTACTCTTGTTTTTCCCTTTTTATAATGGTCTTAAAGTGTGGCAAGCAGAATAAGGAAATGAACTCCAAACCACTAAGTAGCTAGTTCAGTTCTCATCTGTGACCTTTGAGCAATTTGCTCCAACTGTAAAAAAATGTACTGCAATGTATACATACTTGTTAACAGCAAATGCTGGAACAAAGTTACATCTTTTGGTTGACCCTTAATTAGCCAAGATAGCATGATCTGAGCTGACAAGGTCAAGAGGCAGCCACTGAGTCAGATGGAATACTTTTAAAATGTCAGCACATACTGAGACTGGTTTAAAATAGAACCAACAAATCATAAAGTGTACAAAATATATTTTATATATATATATATATATATATATATATATATATATATATATATATATATATATATATATATATATATATATATATGTTTGAGTACAATGAAAACAAATACTCAGTCTATCCCACTATGCTTCTTTTCCAATTACCAATAAGAAACACACCAAACAAACAAACAAACAAAAAAAAAAAAAAAGAGATGGTGCGGATATTTTTTTAAAAATTCGGTTCTAAAACACAGCTTTTGATGAAGCTAAAATTAAGATATAATTTTGAAATTATTCCTCTGATTCTGTTGCTGCAAATTTTAGAAAAGGCCAATTCATGGCACTTACTATTTCTGCATTTACTCAGTGCATTCATTTAATAACTACTTCATTTTGGAGTGAATAATGAGATACACACTTTTCATATCTATTTATTAAAAGAAGAAAACAAAGAAGTACATAATACAAACCTTTTACGGAGAGGTCAAGCATGTCAAGGTCTTGTGCATTTACACTGTTTTCTGCATTCTTGCTGTTCACAATAGCAACCCCATCTTCAAAGAGCTCCTAAACAACACAAGTTTATAATTGTGATTATATTTTGGGTACTGTATTTCAGTTTTGATTTAGAGAGTTGAGTTAATCCTTTCTAGAAATGGGTATACTCTGAAAACCAGATTGTATATTATGTCCAAAAAACAAACTTTGTTATCTTGATGGTGTAAATAATATTGATCTTCAGGTATTAAGCATTATTCCTAAGATGAATTTAAACTCAGAAAAAATAACTATTATATACAGTAGTTCAGTTAATAACATAAATATAACAAAATAAAGACACATTTTATTAGGTCGAAGGATTTGTGCCCTGGGAATTTAAATTCTTATTTTAACTATACTGTACACCCTCCTAAACTTTACTTATACATTGTGTAACAAATCAAAGAATAAAGAAAATAAAATGATATATTTTTCAAAAAATAAAAATTAAAGGAGGAGGGACAAAGTGATTAAGTAGGGAGAACCACAACTTAGTGATAAAAATAAAACCATATTGCTTGCAACAGATATACACTTGCAATAGGAATTTCTTAAAATTATTGAATGGAATGGGATTACTGTTAAAAGATATTATGATAATTACACTTATTAACATATAACCATAACATTTTATACCTACTGCAAAATGCAACATGCTGCTCCTTTTAAACTGCATTTTCAGTGACAATATATTGCAACTCTGTGCTCAGTCTTATGTGTTTCATTGATCACAGCAGTACCTTTTAACTTAGGTAACATTTTACTGTACATGTATTCTGATTCTTTTGGTGACTTGTATTTGGTAACCGGTGTATACCTGGGTGATGTTTGCTGATTCTCTGCAAGTCTGTGTGTTCATTTCTCTAGGTGCTCTGGTTTTCCATACACATCTCAAAGATGTGCCTCCTAGGCTACCTGCTAAATCTAAATTGAACTGGCTATGAAGGAGTTTGGGTGTGTTTGTTCCTCATGAAGAACTGACACCATACCCTGACCCTAAAATTAGATTGTGGCTTTTTGTGAGTAGTTCATGCTTTTATATTATTGATATTTTATGTACAAGTTTTATTAGTTAATATGTTTTATGGGATTTTATTTAGTTTTTATCCTCAATCAACAATAATCCTACAGAATTTCCAGCAAATTTCAAAGTACTGGTAATCTGAAGGACATATTTTGTTCCCCCATGGAGCTTCCAGTGTGTCAAAGAGCACTAGTCTGTCATGGAGCCTCCAGCACGTCTAAGAGTGAGAAGTGGGTAGATTTACATAGAGGGTGAATCCACCTACATTTAACAGTGGCTGAGTGTGAAGTCCTTGAAAACTAATACTTACTTCCAGTGCAGAAAATACAGAAATGCTACATAGTTTAAAAAAATTGGATTTTACTAAACTGTATACCATATAACCCCAACACAATAGTAACATTTTAAAATTGAATCCAATCCTACATATTAACCAATCATAAAATAATAGCCCACATAAATTAAAAATCTAAATGCACTGAGTACTATGAAATACAGAAAAACAAATAATATGAAATGTAATCTAAATTTTACCTGATTAAGTAAGATAGTTTTCTGTAAATACTGACTCCAAGGGTCAGGAATCTGCTCATCTGACCCAACAGATGAAGTTTGAGAATTAATTTTAAGTAAGTAACAACCCTGAGTTCCATATCTTTGCTTCATCTCCTCATAAACAGAATCAGCCCTATACAATTGAGAAAAGATGAATATAAAACAAAGTTTTGCAAATATTAAAATACTACTAAATGAACAATTATATTTAGGTGACATGTATGATTTGATTTCACAAGAAAATCTACATACAAAGTTCTGGATACTTAAATTCAATTATTTCCAAATGAAAAGGTCAATTAGTGGACCATGCTTTATAATAGAAGCAAACTTTTTATTTTTTTTCCTTTGTTTTTCAAATTCCACATAGACAAACTTAGATTGTAATTTAAAATATTCAAGCCAACTGATCTTGGCCATTCAGATTACTATTACTAGTTATTATTTGGTTGATGTATTTCCCAGATGTTGTAAGTCATCTTGGATAAAGGCAATTGCTTTCATTTCTTTTTGTCTTTTTTTCCAGTTGAAGCATAGGCAGGTGAAGTGACTGTTCATAGTTACATAGTGTCAGTAATGGGACTTGAACCCATAACCTCAGGATTTGAAGTCCAAAGCAAGTTTTAACATTAAAATTGCTGAAGCCTACGAAAAAACCTGCAATCCCGGGCCATCTTAAATTCCCTCTCACCTCCTATATCAGTGTCTTTTGTTTTGCAAATCTGTCGATCAGCACTAGCAACAGGCAGCCTGTTATTCTATCCCCCCACCGACACAGCTTTAGTCGTACACAAAGTTCTCCCAGCTCAGGTCTGTTTTTATCTGGGTATGAGGTGCCTTGAATTGTATAGGGTAAATAATATATCATTATTTGGAACACATACATTTCATGTGCGTTCCATGTTTACGATATGTGTAAATGTAGGATGACAGGAAGAAATGTTGAACACATAATTAGAACAGAAACTTTTTTCATGTTCTACTTACTAATAATTGGCCAAATGCTGACGTGAAGTATATAATATGTGACGACTGAAGTCCAAATATCAAATAAACACTTTCACAAAAGACACAAATATAACAAAACAAGTGCGCTAGACCATAGATGGTGCGTCACTTGCTCACAGATTCCTCTAACAAACGCCTCATTATCTGACATCAGAGTCCTTGCATCCATCCATCCTTCTCAGTAACTGGTGCAGACCGTAGTTACCATCATGCCGTGCACTGCAACCGATATCCCTGTGAGATGAAACCATTCCTTCTGGGGACACCAGCAACACCAACACAACCCTCAGCAACCTTAAGGGTCATGTCATGCCAGGTCTCCCACATCACATTAGGACCAGCAGTCACACACAAGTCTGCAAGTTCATCACACAAACTGCTTGCAACTAATTAGAAACAGCCTGATCTTGGAGTCTGGCCAGGTCCAGCCTCATTCTGCTAGTAGGTGGTAGCCTACTGGACCTAAGCTGGATCTTCAGAGTAGCAACAAGTCTGTGGTCAGAATTCACAAACTGGGCACTTCTGTAGACTATGCAGTTCTGCAGAAGCCTACAGTGTCTGCCCATGAGGCTGTGAATGATCTCCTCCACCGCACCACCAGTATTGGAATGCCAAGTCCAACAATGTGGCTTAGGGCGCTGGAACCAGGATCCAGTAATGCGTAATCCCTGACCTTTTACAAATTCAAGGAGCAAGGAGCCGCTTTCACGGCGATCGCCAGACCCATGGGACTGACCCAATCCTCACAGCCAGCCCTGTCAGTGCCAGTGGTCGCAACGAAGTCACCAATGACCAGAGGAGTGTCACCTCTTTGAGCACCTATTAACAAAGAAGCAAAGTTGCTAATAAAATGTCTCCCTCACTGAAGCATCACTCACCGGAGCATACACTGAGAAAACAGACAAGGCACCCAGAGAATAACAATCTGAGCTTCATAATACGCTTGTTAAAATGAGTGACTTTGAACACAATTGGAAGAAGCCGATCCACTAAAGCAACAGCTACTCCGTGAGTATAACAGCCATCAAAGCAACCTGACAAGTAAAAGGTGAACCCACCCACACAGATCTGGGCTAGTCCCAGGTCTGCACACATCAGAGAGTGCCGCCACTAAAATATAGAGTTTACAAAGCTCCTCCAACAGCAGTGGAAGATGATCATCTAACCAGAGAGACAAGACATTCCATACACGCCTACCCAGATGAGATGCCTCAAACTGGCGACACCTCAGCACCACACCAGTTCCAATCCCCAACAGGCCTGACCCCATTGGCTCTCCCAATGGTTTTGACTGTTCCGGACATGAATCAAGTTACATCTTGTTTTATTTTCATTCTGTATTTACATACCTGTATTTCTATGAAAAAAAAGTTACATCTAACGTCTCATTTTCAAGCACATTCTTTTTTTCAGTTTAAAAAGCACTTTTTTTATACAGGTATTGTCAAGTTTGGGTCACAAGAGACAGGAAGGCAAGTCCAAGTTTTCAAAGAAAATAAATGAACTTTATTGCTGTATAGAGAAAGCAGGTATATTCTCAACACTTCACTCAAAATAAGAGATATTAGGAGCCTCAAACACTGGCAAGAGTGCCGCTTTAGCTCCCATCATTAGATTAGAAGAACACCAGTGGCATGGATTCACTGCTGTGGCAAACGCAGTCTGGAGAAGAGAGTTCAAGAAGGAGAATGCGAGGAAGAGCAGATCAAATGTTCTAAACATTGTGCAACAAGCATGTTATGCTTTAATCCTGCCCCTGCAGAGGACAACCAATTACTTTTCCCTTGGTGTACCGTTTATCAGATGCAGCAGAGCAGCATGGCTGTTCTTGTGCCTCTGCTGTCAGAGATTGCAAATCACCGGTGACCCCAGTCACAATACTACAATTATTTTCCCATATTCGTTATAACGAAATTTACGTTGTAATTAAATATTTTTATGGTCTCATGAGTTTCATTTTAATGGGATTCCACCTGTATTTTGTGCTTCATTAATCCTCTATAACACTAGCTTACTGCACAAAACTTGCAAATTCTTGCTTTATCTTTTCCCTTGTAATAAATATATCAATCTTTAAATTTAAAATATGTGCTTTGTAGTGCTTTCAAAGGTGGCAATAGGCCTCTAATCAAACATAATACAAAGAGTGACAATGGTTCTCTGTCTAGATAATGGTGCTTGCTATGTACTAGTGAAGATAAACATGTGCTTCCTCAAGCTAAGGTCTGGCGCCATCCTGTGCAGTGTTTGTTCTTGTCTTGCACCCTATATTAGCTGGGACTCGCTCCAGCAGACCCCCATGACCCTGTTTCAGGATTAAGCAGGTTGAAAAATGATCGGCTGACTGACTGACTGACACTTATAATCTCTCTGTCTAACAGTGGTATAATTATTATAATTTTAATCATTTGCAATCATATAGCTAAGCTGATGATCAAAATTTACTGTATTCCATAAACCATACCCTTTTTCATCTGACTGTGCTGTGCTTTGTACAGTTCAATGTAATCTTGTAAGTGTAGTATTAACACTGATTGCTTAGAGTACACCTCAAGCTTGCAAGCTTGACAATCGAGAAAACTTATCAGAAAACATGTAGAAAATAAAGTATGCACATAAAATGTTGAAAAAAGAGCTATGGCACCTTTGTTCAGAGGTCATGAACTGTAAAAAAATAAATAAATAATTATAAGAAATGACTGAAAATGAAGAAACCGTATTTCCAAAAATATCAGTACAGATTTTTTTTACTATGATTACCTTTGTTCATTTTCTTCACTGGTGTCATGTATCAGCACATAGTATTTGAGAGTATTTGGAATAAACCATTTTGGATAGGCATAATCACTGCTGTGCTGAATGCGGTTCTGTTCCTGAGAAAGCTTTAGGAACTGATCCAATGGCTGTGCTTCATGAGATGAAACTACAAGCATGCCTATTTATATTAAGGATTAATCAAACAGAAATGATATCCAAAACAGTAAATTTTTTTTGGCATATAGCCTAACACAAACAAGACAGGTTTTAATTTGTTTGCTTTTGGGAGATTTCTGCATGGTATGATGCACCACAATGTGGTATTTCCCACTAATGTGTTATTGTGGAAATACACCTATTGTTCATAATTTTAAGGATAAAAGTAAAAAGAACATGTGTAAAAGCTGAAACAAAGGGCAATTCGAAGCAAGCTGAAGTGATGAATTATAAACATTCAAATAAGAACCTCTAGTATAAATGCAAGAGTTTTTTTTTATTAAAGATATCAAAATTCCTTAATTCTTTTTGGTTTTTTTAACTTTCCCTGAGAACCACATAACTAAATTCAAGTGCCTATCTTATAAAAAAAACGATGGAATAATATTATAGTCAAACTGTGAAAGCTACTATTTAAAGTAAATGATATACATTTATTTATTTTGCTTAATCTGGACTCCTTTTTTTTTATTATATATCAAAATGGGTAAAGGCTAACAAGACCACATATATACAATACCTGTGAAATTCAGGTACTGTCACTAGACGTTGAACTTTATGATTTATGTCATTAGAGAAAATATTATTGGCTAAGATGGAAAATCTCAATACACTCGCAGTTATTATGTGCACTGTAAGGGATCCCAGGAATCTGTCCTCTGTGTTTATGCAGGGTGCTAACAACTACAAAAGTGCCAGGAATTGTCCAAAGGCCATGATGGAATGTATTCTAAAACTAACCCTGCTTGAGAGATTATTTCCATGCCACTGTCTTTATGGACCTTAGAGGTTCTCACCATACTGAATGGGTATTCTCAGAGTACTTTGGTTTTTCACTTACATCCCTAAAATGTGTATAATTTTCATGCATGGTTTGGTATGATCAAGTATCGCATATAATGCAATTGCACCAATTCAAGGCTCGATCCTAAAGCTAAAGAAATGTGCTCTAATTTATCATGAACCTGACATGAGTAAAAGAGGTTTGAAAAATGGATGTATACTACAACTAATATGATTCTTTACTGCACTAACTTAAATGACTTAATGTTTACTAGTTTCTGAACATTTAAAAAAAAACTGAAACAACTCCAAAGTATGTGCTTTACACTCCCAGAGAAAAAGCACAGAATGTGGCCAGATTTAAAAATGTTTTCTTATGAAACTTTATTTTGACTGTTCGATGTGCTTTTTGAAGACTCTTCAGTACTTTTATGCCACAGAATAGGTGAAGCTGCCCCTTGAAATAATGTTCTAAAACTAGATGAAAGTTCCTATAGGCTCACTGGGCTCTAATGAATCACTGAAAGTGCAGTCACTTACTACCACATTATTTTCATGTAATTCCTTATGTACTGTATATCTTATGGGTATAGTAATATTGGTACTTCAGTTTTTGTTCCAATGCGAAGATGGAATTTCTTATTCATGACACTTTTCACTTTGGCCAGATTGCTTCAGAATATTTACACTATGGTTGACCGTTCTTCATTTACAGTCAAAAATGTTAATTACTTCTCTCCTGAATCAGAGCATTAAATAATAAGTCAATGCAACTGTCACCCATGGGAAGAGACTTTTTCATTTAGGATCCTTAAGAAGTAAAAGAAAGTAATAATTAGTATTTCACAAGTAAATTTGATTTTAATGTAATCCATAATAATAATAATAATAATTAATTACATTTATATACTATTTCCAGCCTAAGGTAAATTAAAACATTTTACTGTAATGTATTTGATTAAAATTAATCTGTTAACATTAACCCTACAACGCTATTCTTGGCATGAGATGAATTAATCACCTGGGATTTTCTTCTAGTCAGTGTTTTAATTTGAGCATATGATAAGAAACATGCAAACTAAAGGTTCGCTCCCTGTTTAAATGTGAAATGCAGTATGTTGTGTTTATTTCTAAATGTTTGCGAGAAGAAAAGGGACAATTAAATAAATAGTTAAAGGGAAAAAATAATCTGAATAAAAGTCATCATCCACTATAGTATTCTAAGAAATATTATAATTGGATTTTAAAGATAGCAAATTTAAAAAGTATAATATTGTGCTAGACAACATTTCCAAAGATTAAACTTAGGCAAACAAATTTCAAATATTTCCAAAAGTACAAAAAGGATACAAGCCAAGTAGTGGTTAAGAAATTCATGCTCTGATGCTTGCATAGACTGAAAGAAGCTTTCTCTGTAGGCTTCAAACCATGGTGTGGTTGCTGAAATGAAATAAAGAGAATATTCTCAAAAATATTTCTTGTTAATTTGGTTTGTAAATGAACTTCTAAATTTAAACACAGCTGTGGTATATGTTGTCACAGTCATTACATCCGAAAAAAAAACTAAATGAGTCAAAACTCCTTTATTCATCTTTTTCTCTAAACACTTCTTACCTTTAGACTTAACCACCTTTACACATGACAAGGAATATATCTCACATGCAACCATTTACACTAGAGTACAATGTTTGCTAAATTCCTAATGTATAAACATTAATTCAAAAAAGACAAAACACAAAATTAAATCAATTAACGCTTAACACAGTTAGCAACACTATATAAAATGTCATCATGTGTTTGTGGAATGTACCCATTTTCACCATGCCCACAAGGATGCTTCACAAGTTACAGTGGCTGAGTACAAGTGTGTACTTGAATGTGCCCTGTCTAGATTTTGTTCCTGCTATACATGCTTAACCCTTCTCAGCCAAGCTACAGGTTCCTGGAACATGAGAAAACTGGAACAAAAAATTCATACACAAACAAACCTCTGCTTAAATACATTTCTTGCTTTAAATTTTAATTTATATTATTGTTTTTGTTGAAATACATACAAATATACATATATATACACACACACACACATATACTGTACACATATACACATATATACTGTACATATATATATATATATACACACACACATATATATATATATATATATATATATATATATATATATATATATATATATATATATACACACACACACACATATACATACATACACACACACGTATAGATGAAAAGAACAAATAACCAGAAACTGTGAAATGAAGCCTAAAAGTATGAAACTGATATTCGCATGCACATACCAAGTATTATAAGACTATGGTGATATTTTTATGTCTTAATAAGATTTGAATATATTCCAGTATTCTAAGATAAAAGGAAAATATAATTCATCCCTCCATTTTTTTTTTAAACAGTTTAATTTTGTTCAGGTTTGTTAGGAGTCAGGGGACATCCTGGAAGCATCAAGCACAAGATTCCAACCAACCTTGGGCAGGTTAAGCTTATTCATCACAGGACACACACTCATGTATATATTAATGCAAATCCATCCCTGGCCAATTTATTGTCATCTATCAATCTAGCAGGTACATCAAGGTAGCTTAAAGACTCCATTTTGGTATACAATTACTAAACATTTTATCACTAATTTATAGATATTATATAATGCTTTATTAGGTTCTGAAATGTACTATATCCCATAACATTTTTATTAGGATCTAAAAAATAACAACGTCACCGATTCTTTAATCACTTTCTGTGTGGAACAATCTCAAGACTGGAACTTCAACTGGATTTTATAAAGGAAAATGTTAATATGGTAAAGAAATCTACAACTCAATCCCCACTGCTATACAGCTGATGAGAATCATTATGAACGAGACTCAAGATATGCTTTTCATAACAGAGGGCAAAAAACACATCTTTCGTGCTAGACTATTCTCACAAACAAATAGTTCAATTTGACTAAACTAAAAGCTTGTGGGCAAGTATGACCTGAGGCCAAGCGATTCAAGACTGCATGGAGCATCAATCCATGGTTAAATATGCATTATCTAAAATTTATATGAAAACAAAGAATACAGTATGTTAAAAAGATGTCATTTTCTAACCCGCTTAATCCAGACTAGGGTTGCAGGGGTTTTACTGGAGCCTATTCAAGATAGCATAGGGCACAAGGCAGGAATAAACCCTGGATAGGACATCTGTTCATCAAAGGGCACACATGCACACACAAACACACACACACACACCTACGCCAGGGCCGACTTAACGTCACCAATCCACCTAACCTGCATGTGACAGTGGGAGGAAACTGGAGCATCAAGAAGAAACCACACAGACATGGGGGCAGCGTGAATATTACACGTAAACATTTTCACTATGTATATACATAAAATATATATATATATGAATGAAATATTTTGAAAAACACCAAATTTTTATTAAAGAAGTAATTCCATGAATTCACCAAAATTCCCGGAAAGTCATCACTGATGGAATAATTGCATACATGAACGGTATAGAGGGTAAATTCAATTTCAAAACACATCCCCACCAGGAACCAGTCAGACTGGCAGTTTCTGCACATCCTGTTGTCTAACAACCAAGCTGAGACAGAAACATTTATATCTAAAGCACAACAAAAGAAGTTTAATTCTAATTGCCTATTCAGATTCACAATATTCCTTTGATAAATAAACAGCCTTGTACTTCCTTTTCCAAACGCAATATAAACTGTTGGCATGACGGCAAAAACAACTAAGACCAAGGAAACCTTTTCATTAAAAGTATTTTTATTCATATTGTTATTGGAGGAAAAGTGCATGCATACTATTCCAACCACCATTACCACCAGTATCATAAAGTGTCAGTCTTCTGGCCATATTTTGAGTTCAGTATTAGCTCTTTATGATCACATTGCCCGGACTCGAGACCAAGTATGTGCAAAAGGCATTTAGGGTTACTCCTGCAACTTAATTTATTACAGTCATGAACAATGTTAACCACGTTCTTCCTGGTTTGAGTTTACAGAGACCCCATGTATATGTATTTAGGGTGTACATAGATTTCAAAAGCAGTAGCAGTTAAAATGACAATTTTGTACTCATTACTTTATGCATCTAAACAAACTAAAAAAAACAAAGGCAAAAACACTAAGCATCAGAACCATAAAGAAATATATGTACCAAACAAGTGAGAATGTACTGGAAAGTGAATCACAGTGTTGTAACCTATATCTATGTCAATGTTAAAAAAAGAATTGCTTGTACACATTGCTGTATCATTTATCAAGTCATTTCTACAAGAAAACATTCTTTAATAGTAACTCCAGCCACACTCAAAATAATACAAATGATGCCATCGGAAAGTCTGTTGGTGACTAGAATTTTTATTTTTTAAATATCCTCAGGTAACCTGAAAATATGTTACTGGTCTGTTTTATGTGAAGAATAAAGGACATTACTTAGAAAAGACAATAATGAAAGCACTACATTTGGCAGGTTCAACAATGTTTTTTTCCCCAAATAATATGAGGATTGACCAGAAAGTTTTAGAACACATTTTTTTTTTACTGCTAGTAACTTCTATTACAGTATTTTTGAACTTAGTCATAAGACAGCTAGATATATCTGCTACGTTCTTTACTTCTGTAAACAATCTTAGCTAACTTAAAAATAGTTCATCCATTGAGAAATAACAACATGTGCTCCTATCGTGTAAGAGTCTAATTCCTGCACTCATATCAGATTGTTCACATCATCATCAATCATGGCAACACTCCCAAACCATTTTGCACAGAGGACTTCTTCGAGGGATTCAGAAACATGGAAATATGGGGATAAAAGAAGATCAGGGCCATGTGGTGCATGGAAAAGCCTCACAAGTTTTGCAGTTGCTTTCTGTATTTGTAAACTTATGTATTGTTATTAGCTGTTATCGCCAGACAGTTTTAATGCAATAGTCGACTACTCGTGCGCTTGGAAAGGGATTATTCAGCAGTGCTGAATTAGCAAGCATGACATTTCAAGTTAACCAAAAAAAAGTTGTAAATATTTCCTGTTAAATTTGATTTAGTCATGTATTTGTGATTTTTTTAATATATTTAATAAATAAGCAAAGGAAACATGACATTCCAATAGTGTTCACATTTTATATAGAACCATACTATGAAGCAAAGTTCAAAGTTCAGTATGAACCATGAAACTTTTGAACTATTATTTTGTTTGCCAAGAACTAATTTTTAAGTTCTAATCTGAAAAAAAGAAGAAATCACATATAAACAGAGGCAATTACTTTATTAGGCAAACTTTCTTCTTAAAAAATCTATAACACAAAAAATAAAAAAGAAGAAAAAAACTTTGCTTTAGGTTAGCAATCAAAAAGGACACCACTCAACACTGAATTCATGAAACAAAACTCAAACAGAAGAACATGCCAATTGACTTTAACAAGTAAAAGGAAAAAATGAATGGACAAGTTTATCTTCTCGACATTTTTTTTTCTCCTGAAAAAAAAAAATTAAATGGCAACAGCGGGCAAAAATTTAACATCTTTAAAAAAACTCAGAGTTAAACAAACAGGACAAATGTAGTTGTTGAGTTCAGTGATGTTTTAAAAAAACACTAAAAACACCCAGATGTAGGCCATCATATTCAAAAAGCAAAAATGTTTACTTAGTTAAGTCACCAGAAATGCAAATTTTAGTTTGGACAGTTTTATACTAGAAAGGATAAGGTGTCATAAATAGGAAAATGGAAAAACCAAAACTACTGGTTAGTTGTGATTTGGTTACTGCAACTTCATCTCATACACTGGCATGCAGTCATTTCAGAACTAGATGCTAGAACACAACTAATTTTGAAAAAGGCATACATAGTAACAACCAACTAATAAATGTTAAGCAGTGTAATAATTTTTCCTTCAAAAACTAATTATGTTGGTTATTGATTTGTCAAATATATTTAAAGGAGAAGCTCAGTATTTTTCATGTTACTTTTCACAATGAAAATGTGAAAGACACTTTTGTTACATGAAGCTGTATTTAGTAAATAAATAAAAATTCTAACAAGACTATCACAGGCCACTTGTCCAAATGTAAAACAAAAGCTTTAAAATTAATATGTCAACAGAAAATGTTCTCGTACTTCATGCTTTCAAACTAGCAGCACTGGGAGGAGTATGTTAGTACCATCCAGCCATAGCTCTTAAGGGGTAAGCTAAGGGATATGCAGGTTGTGGAACCTATGGTACCCGGGAAAATTCAGGCAGAATGCCATTTCTGAGGCTTAAGGGCCGTCTTTCTAAATTGGATGTGAGCAACACTGAAGCACCACAATGAACAGTTCTGTTAACTTTAATGTTTACAGTACACATCTCAAGATTTTAAATATAACACCAGGTCTTGTCAGTTGCAGAAATTCTTAGATAATTTTATCTAAGAATAATGGGGTGTATTGACAAGAATGATGAGACAGAGTACGGGAGAAAGGTGGAGGACTTGGTTTTTGAGCTCAAAGAGAACTGTCTGCAACTGGGCATTAGCAAAATCAAGGAACTGATTTATTGACTTTTGTTGCACCAAAAAGCCTCAAAGTCTGGTCATTATTCAGGGAACTGATGCACTGCTACATTGGTGACAGGCTGGACTAATCGGTCTATTACTAGTAACCCAGAGGGACAACAGAAGGAAGGGCAGAGTAGATTCTTTTCTTTTAGGACACCGTGTTACTTTCATGTGGGTAATGATATCCTTTTGGTTTTGTACAACTCTGATCGCCAGTGCAATTTCCTACACTGCTGTGTGCTGGGCGGATAACATATCGTGAAGAGAGACCCACCAAATTAACAAGCTAAATAAAGCTGGCTCAGTTTTGGAATCTACTGTTAACCTGCTAAAGGTAGCAGCAGAGGAGAGAATGAAGACAAAACTGATGGCCATTATGAACAATGGTGTACATAATCTCTATGACATACTAGCTTTAAGTACTTTTAGTTATTAGAATGTTTTATTTTAGAATTTAGAATTATTCAGCAGAAATGAGTCAACATACACTACAAGGGCTCCTTCATACATACAGAAATAAATGTTCTTAATGCCTCACTGCACCAGTTCTTTTATTAGCCAGGTCAGAAGTTTATTTTTCTTTTTTGTAATTTTTGCCTGTGTTTAAGGTGGTCTATGTTGGTTATATAGTAAATCCTCACTATCTATGTATTTACTTATCTATTATAAAAGTGTAACCCATTTCTTTACATACAGAGTCTTATTGCACCTATTCATGGATAAGGTCATCGATGAAGGTTGTGGACTGTGGCAGGGACAGACAGCAGGTAGTTTTATTTGCAGCCAAGCACAGCATAAAAAATACCCCAGAGGCCTATCATGCAGAAGTGAGACACGAGACTGAGCAATAACAGAAACAGGTCTGTGATATGCTTAGATGTAGAGGGCTACACGCACACTACACTGAATGTATCCAGTTGTGTCTGCCCAGCATCAAAGGCACGGGAAGCTGTTGAACTCCATTAGTGACTGTGACCAGGGCTTGCAATTGTTCTGCAACAACAACAAGGAATTCCCATTAAGTACATTTCATAAGCTTGCACTGAGTAAGTCTTTGCACACTCAGTCTGTTGCTACTGCCAAATGAATGGTTTAATGAGATCCTCAGATCCGTCCTGCTGTAGTCGCTCACAGCTTCTAACGACGCACATAGAACTTGACTATAGAGGAAGTAAAAGTCAAAAAAAAGATTTCTGTAGGTGAACTTGTAGAAGGATCATTACCGAAGGGTGAGAGTAGAAGGCTGACACGTCCATACAACCTCATCTACCTCCATTGGTTCTTCCCATGAGCCAGCGCTGGCTCCTAATCCCACTCTTCCCATAGGATCAATGCTTCAGTATCAGCATTGTCCGTATCCACAGAGTTTTTCAGAAAGGTAACTCCAGCATATAACAAGAACTGACTGTATTTCTTTATTTCGTGAGTTCTGTAAAAGCTCAATTTCCCCTTGAGACAAATAAAATATTTTCTGTCTGACTGTCTGTTTGTTGGTCTGTCCAGTGTTCTCATAACAATGTGTTCCATTTTTTTGCAAGATTAAACTAGTACTGTAAGAAGTAGGGCTGTGGAGTCGGCAGATAAATCCTTTGACTCCGACTCTGACTCCTTAGTTTCCAGTACTTCTGACTCCAACTCCGACTCCTCTGTATTTAATATGCTAATGTATTTTCCATGTTGATTGAAGGAAGCCAACATACATGTCATCTAACCACAGAACTACCAGCTAGGAAGCTGACTCTCTACCGTATTGGCCACCTTAAACAAAAGACCAGAACTCCTAAACACACATCAGGCCATAGCACACACCTCCACCTACATCATTACACTTGTTTACACTATAGCTCATCTGAACTTCACACTAGTAGTAACCCAACTATGCACTGGGCTTTATTCTTACATCAGAGAAGTACTTAATTAGGACTACTGTTTGTGAAATGGGACATTTGAACTTGCTTTTTTTTTCATTACAATTTGCCAACTCTGACCCCGACTCCAGGTACCCAAAATTGTCTCTGACTCAGACTCCTCGACTCAGCAGCCCTGGTAAGATGTCTAGGTGTTA